>NC_080062.1:22171198-22461198 GCF_026212465.1 Amaranthus tricolor | reverse complement strand
AAATTAACAAAAAAATTAAAGATATTTGACGTCATGTTTACTCATCATAACGATATTTTTTCAAAAAATGGGCGTCGCGATTATCCTTATGGGGCAACTCTTTTGAAAATCCATTCGAAATAAGTACTTATTTTCGAAAAAGTTACCCCTTAAGAATAATCGCAACATCCGTTTTTTGAAAAGATATCATTAGGATGGATAAAAATGACGTTCAAAATCTTTTTCGGTTAACGTGTTGCAAAATAAGCAAATAAGAACTTGTTTCGACCAAATTTTCGAAATGAGTTACCCCATAAGGGTAATCGCGGTTCCATTTTTTTGAAAAGATATCATTATGATGGGTAAAAATGATGTCAAAAAGAATTTTCGGTTACGTGTCGGAAAATAGGCGAATAAGTACTTGTTTCGACCGCATTTTCGAAAGAGTTACCCCATAAGGGTAATCGCGGCGTCCCTTTTTTGAAAAGATATCATTGTGATGGGTATAAATGACGTTAAAAGTCTTTTTCGGTTACGTGTTGGAAAATAGGAGAATAAGTACTTGTTTCGACCGGATTTCTAAAATTACCCCATAAGGATAATTATGACGTCCGTTTTTTTTTGAAAAATAATCATTATGATGGGTAAAAAAGACGTTAAATATCTTTTTCGGTTTACGGGTCGAGAAATATTTTAATAAATATTTGTTTCGACTGGATTTTTGAAAGAGTTACCCCATAAGAGTAATCGCGATGTCCGTTTTTTGAAAAAATATCATTATGACTGGTAAAAATAACGTCAAATATCTTTTTTTTTAAATCATGTGTTTTAATTTTTAATTATTTAAAAATACGAGGACCAATGAGATACTGCTACATAGACAACTTAACCTCTCAAATTAGTCAAACCCTCAAACTTAACGGTCAACTCACGTTTTTTTTAAGTGGTAGTCATTTGCAGAGAAACATATTACATTAGGTAGTTTTTTGCAAAAAAAATACATAAGATTGTTTTTTGCAAATAGACCTATAGATAAAGTAGTTTCTTATAATTTTTCTTTAATCAAATGATATTTTTAGACATATCTAAGGAGAAAGCTAACTTTTAATTCTTTGTTGCGATTTTATATCTATATCAATGTATCATAATTGATTTTATGTATCACATGCTATATGATGTTTCTACCAATTATTTTGTCGGTCTCATTTTTAGGTTTGAAGTTTCCAAATCAAATTCGGATAAATTGGTTAAATTTCTTTTCTCTAAAAAACTATTTTAAAAAATAATTTTAGTGAGGACTAAAGAATGTATTATTTTTCTTTCTGATTTTACTTAGATCTACTATTTTTTTGGTTCACAATAAGTTTTAAAGAGTCCAGACCAAAATTAAAATAGCTTAGTAACATAACACCATTTTGGGAAATGTTATTAAGTGAGCACCATAGTAAGAATTTTTTTTCTTTTCTAACTCCATTTAGGCAAAATTTTCCATTATAATATTTATTCTCACTACAAAAAGAGTAACTTTCGACTAACAAAAACCAAAGGAATTCAGCCGGCATTTCCATGTACCGATTGAATTCAGATTGTTCTTATTAATCAGAATAAACGTAGTCGATAAAAGCACTGAGTTAGAACTTTAGTCAAAACACAAAATCTTGTATGCAACCCATTTTGTAAATATTTTTTAAATACTTTTATATGCAATTAAAACTTAAAATATCAAATTCATGACCTAAATGAGTAAGACTTAAATGACCAATTTCAAGATTTAAGTCAATTTGGTTTTAGTTTTTAAATTTTGCATTATACAGTTTTTTTTTTAAAAAAAATCGAAGATTTAAAAGGCCAAATCCTAGGCTTAAAAGAGCATTTTCAACGTTCTTTTGGATTTGGCCTTTAAATCTCAAACTTGGATTGAAAAAAATTATCTAAAAGAATTTAAAAAAATAAATTACCGGTTGGGCCTTTTTTGAGGCTGATGCTTGGAAAAAAAAGTATTCAAATAGACAGTTTACGTTTTGGAATAGATATTTTCAAGTTTGGCATTGGTCGACTTAAAAATTTATTGGCCTAGATTGATGGAGGTTGCATATGTGCGACCATTGCACATAAGATTCACTATAGAAAAAATTCCGTCAACCTTTATGCTATTTATTATTGGAAAAATTACCCTTAATAATACAACCTTACAACATTTTTCCTAAAATAATACAAACAATTGATTAATCCTGAATAATAACAACTTTAAGGTCAGTTTTCCTTTGGCATCCTTTTACTTGTTAGTATCCTACAATTATAAGTTAATTGAAAAAAAAAACATAAAAACCCCCACCCTTAACCAGTCCCATTGTCAGCCTCCACCTCCTCCCCCATTCCTAAACATACCATCCCCCACCATAAAACACCCTACCCTTCCCCATCCCTAGCCCCGCCCAACCCCAAAACCTAGTAATTTAGAATCACCCCCACCCCTCCTTCACTACTACATTTGCCCAGAACCCAGATTTCATGAATCCGAAACTTCCCCACCCTTTCCCCCACCCCTTAACCAACCCAAAACTTAGAAAACCCCATGAATAAATAAAATCCAGCCAAGGGGGAGGGAGTTTTCAAGATTGGTGGCTATGGGGGAGGGGGATTTCATGATTGGAAGCCAAGGAGAACGATTTATAGGTGGTGGTTAGCTTGTGTGTTGGTTGCGGTTATGGAGAACGGCGGGTGGCAGCCTGGTGGATGGTAGGTGTAGTGTAAAGGGGTGGACTGGTGTACATGTGGGTGAAGGGGAGGGGTAAGTTTTGGGTTTTTTGATTCAAACTCACTAGTGGAAAATAACGTATCTGTTGCTTATCAATTGCTGCAGTTTTTATTAAACACAGCATAAAATAGCACTAAAGAATTTCGCAAAAAAAATATAGAGCAAATGCTGCGGGTTTCAAAAACACCGCAGCAAATAAGTAATTTTAAAAATTGAAAAATTTTCAAATGCTGCGGTTTTTTGGAAGCCTGTAGCACATAATGTCTTTTTTGCAATTTTATAATGCAGTTCTCATTAGCCCCCAGCATATAACATCTTTCTTAAAAATTAAAAACCGCCATTCAACGTTCCATTTCACAAATACTCGACCTACTGTATTATTCTCCAAAAGCCCTTCTAAAACCCACCATTTTCGCAAATTGCTTCATTCTTCATCATCTTCTTCTTCATCATCTGCAGCTTCTTCTTCCACGAAAAACCTATAAATTCTTCATCTTCGCAAACTGCTTCTTCTTCTTCATCATTTTCGCATAAATTCTTCATCATTTTTCTTCATTGTTCTTATTCTTCCACATGAAAAACCCACAAAAAATTTGGGCTTAGTTCTTGCTTTTCTTCAAGGTATAATTTTTTAAAGCTTAGTTCTCTAACCCATTGTTGTTCAAGCTTCATTAATTGTGTTTTAGGGCTTAGTTTTTTTATACTAATTTTTTTTTCATCGTATAGGTTATACACAACCCACCAAAAGCCACGAAAATTCGAGGTATCTTTTTCATTTTGATTTTGTAAATTAGGTTTAAATTTATCATAATTTATGAATGTGTATGTAGTTGTTGTTTTTAAGTTTTAAATTTATCATATATATCAGGTCTTGTTATATTTTTAAGTAATTTCTTCATTTTATTAATGAATGCGTATGTAGTTGTGGTTTTTAAGTTTTAAATTTATCATAATTAATTAGGGTTGTTTATGGTTAAATGAATGAGTTGTTGATATGAATGTTAATAGTTATCCAAGTTTAAGAATGTGATTTTATTTTTATTGTTTTTATATGTTGTTAATATATATGAATATTAATTATGGTTAGTAGAATAAACGTCATTTGGAAAATTTAAAAAATATTGTATTATTATTAGGGTTAATTAGGATTAAAACAATGTTGTTATTAGAATATACATATTTTTTGAACAATTTATAGATTATGAAGGTCAATTATTAATATCGTAAATTAGGGTTAAATGAATGATTATTACTTAATTTTGTGGTTAATTAGGATTCGTTAAATATATATGTTAAAAGTTGTTAGTAATTTTGTTTTGAATTAAGTAATCACACTTAGGATGACAATAGATCATTAAGTATATTATTTTGTTGAAATGGTTAGAATTGAAAATCATAGTCATATGCTTGATATTACGTGCTAGGTTGCAACTTAAGGGTTTTTAAGCGTTTTTGAGACTTTCGCGCATAAAGTAGCTCAAACTTGGTTTGTTTTGTACGAAACTTGGCACACAACACTATTTAGTATATAGTACTGTTTTGAAATATTAGAATTGACAATCATAGTCATATATGCTTGAAATTACGTGCTAAATTGCAATTTTAAGGGTTTTTAAGCGTTTTTGGCACTTTCGCGCTTAAAGTACCTCAAATTTGGTTTGTTTTGCAAGAAACTTGGCACACAACACTATTTCGTATATATTATTGTGTGGAAATGGTTAGAATTGAAAATCATAGTCATATGCTTGAAATTACGTGCTAAGTTTGTGATTTTAAGGGTTTTTAAGCGTTTTTGGCACATTCGCGCATACAGTAGCTCAAACTTGGTTTTTTTTGCACGAAACTTGGCACACAACACTATTTGGTATATATTATTGTGTTGAAATGTTTATAATTTAAAATCATATTAATATGCTTGAAACTACGTGCTAACTTGCGATTTTAAGGGTTTTTAAGCGTTTTTGGCACTTTCGCACATAAAGTAGCTCAAACTTGGTTTGTTTTGCATGAAACCTTGTACACAACACTCTTTGGTATATATTGTTGTGTTGAAATGCTTAGAATTTAAAATCATAGTCATACGCTTGAAATTATGTGCCAAGTTGCAATTTAAGGATTTTTAAGCGTTGTTAAGGATTCTTAAGTGTTTTTGGCACTTTCGAGCATACAGTAGCTCGAACTTGGTTTGTTTCGCATGAAACTTGCCACACAACATTATTTTGTATATATTATTTTTTCGAAATGTTTATATTTGAAAATCATAGTCATATGCATGATATTACGTGCAAAGTTGCGATTTTTGGCACTTTCTCGAATAAGTGGTTCAAACTTGGTTTGTTTTGCACGTAACTAAGCATAGAACACAATTTGATATATATTATTGTGTTGAAAATGTTAGAATTGAAAAAAATAGTCATGTGCTTGAAATTACATTCAAAGATGTGATTTTAAGGGTTTTTTTTTTAACCTTTTTGGCCCTTTCACGCATAAGGTAGCTCAAACTTGGTTTATTTTGAACGAAACTTGGTACACAACTGTTTAGTATATTTTTGTGTTGAAATGGTTATAATTTAAAATCATAGTCATATACTTAAAATTACGTGCTAAGTTGCGATTTTAAGAGTTTTTTTAGCATTTTTGGCACTTTCGCGCATACAGTAGCTCGAACTAGGTTTGTGTTGCACGAAACATGGCACACAACACTATTTTGTATATAATATTGTGTTGAAATGTTTGTATTGTAAAAGTATAGTCATATGCATGATATTACGTGCTAAGTTGCGATTTTAAGGGTTTTAAAGCGTTTTTGGCACTTTCGCGCATAAAGAAGCTTAAACTTGGTATGTTTTGCACTAAACTTGGCATACAACACTAATTGGTATATATTATTGTGTTGAAATGTTTATAATTTAAAATCATATTCATATCCTTGATATTACGTGTTAAGTTTTGATTTTAAGGATTTTTTAAGAATTTTTGGCACATTCGCGCATAAAGTAGCTCGAACGTGGTTTGTTTTGCACGAAACTTGGCACGCAACAATATTTGATATATATTAGTGGTTTGAAATATGTAGAATTGAAAATCATAGTCATATGCTTGAAATTACAAGCTAAGTTGTGATTTTAAGGGTTTTTAAGCGCTTTTGGCACTTTCACGCATAAAACAGCTCAAACTTGGTTTGTTTTGCCCGAAACTTGGAACACAACAGTCTTTGGTATATATTGTTGGGTTGAAATGGTTAGCATTTAATATCATATTCATTTGCTTGAAATTACGTGCAAAGTTGCGATGTTAAGGGTTTTTTAGCGTTTTTGGCACTTTTGCGCATAAAGTAGCTCCAACTTGGTTTGTTTTGCACGAAACTTGGCACACAAGACTATTTTGTATATATTATTGTGTTAAAAAGTTTATGATTAAAAATCATTGTCATATTCATGATATTACGTGCTAAGTTACGATTTTAAAGTTTTTTAAGTGTTTGTGGCACTTTCTCGCATACGTAGTTCAAACTTGGTTTGTTTTGCATCTAACTATGTATACAACACTATTTGGTATATATTATAGTATTTAAAAGGTTAGAATTGAAAATCAAAGTCATATGATTGAAATTACGTGCTACGTTGGGATTTTAAGGATTTTAAAGCGTTTTTGGCACTTTCGCGCATAAAGTAGCACGAAACTAGGTTTGTTTTGCACGAACCTTGGCACAAAATACTATTTGGTAAATATTATTGTGTTGAAATGTTTATAATTGAAAATTATAGTCATATGCATGATATTACGTGCTAAGTTGCGATTTTAATGTTTTTTTTAAGTATTTTTGGCGCTTTCCCGCATCAGTAGTTCAAACTGGGTTTGTTTTGCATGTAATTACGCATACGACACTATTTGATATATATTATTGTGATGAAATTGTTAGAATTGCAAATCATAGTCAAATGCTTGAAATTATGTGCTAAGTTGTGATTTAAAGGATTTTTAAGCGTTTTTGGCACTTTCGTGCATAAAAGTAGCTCAAACTTGGTTTTGTTTTGCACGAAACTTGGTACACAACACTCTTTGGTATATATTGTTGTGTTGAAATGGTTAGAATTGAAAATTATAGTCATATGCTTGAAATTACGTGCTAATTTGTGATTTAAAGGGTTTTTTAGTGTTTTGGCACTTTCGCGCATACAGTAGCTCGAACATGGTTTGTTTCTCACGAAACTTGCCACACAACACTATTTTGTGTATATTATTGTGTTGAAATGTTTATATTTGAAAATCATAGTCATATGCATGATATTACGTGTAAAGTTGAAATTTTAATGTTTTTTTAAGCATTTTTGGCACTTTCTCGCAAAGTAGTTCAAATTTCGTTTATTTTGCATGTAACTATGCATACAACACTATTTGATATATATTATTGTGTTGAAATGGTTATAATTGAAAATCATAGTCATATGCTTGAAATTATGTGCTAAGTTGTGATTTTAATGGTTTTTAAGCGCGTTTGGCACTTTCGCGCACAAAGTAGCTAAAACTTGGTTTGTTTTGCAAGAAACTTGGCACACAACGCTATTTGGTATATATTTTTGTGTTGGAATGGTAAGAATTTTAAATCATAGTCATATGCTTGATATAACATGCTAGGTTGCGATTTAAAGAGTTTTTAAGCATTTTTGGCACTTTCGCACATAAAGTAGCTTGAACTTGGTTTGTTTTGCAGGAAACTTCGCACACAATTCTATTTGGTATGTATTACTGTGTAGAAATATTTATAATTGAAAATCATAGTCATATAGTTGAAATTAAGTGCTAATTTGCCATTTTAAGGGTTTTTAAGCGTTTTTGGCACTTTCGTGCATAAAAGTGGCTCAAACTTGGTTTGTTTTGCACGAAACTTGGCACACAACACTAATTGGTATAAATTATTGTGTTGAAATGGTTATATTTTAAAATCGTAATCATATGCTTTATATTACGTGTAAAGTTTCGATTTTAAGGTTTTTTAAGCAATTTTGGCACAAACGCGCTTAAAGTAGCTCGAACTTGGTTCGTTTTGCACGAAACTTGGCACACAACAATATTTGGTATATATTATTGTGTTGAAATATGTAGAATTAAAAATCATAGATACATGATTGAAACTACGTGCTAAGTTGTGATTTTAAGGGTTTTTTAGCACTTTTGGCACCTTCGTGGATAAAGTAGCTTTAAATTGGTTTGTTTTGCATGAAATTTGGCGCACAATACTATTTGGTATATATTATTGTGTTGAAATGTTTATAATTAAAAATTATAATCATATGCATGATATTTCGTGCTAAGTTGAGATTTTAAGCTTTTTTTAAGTATTTTTGGCACTTTCTCGCATAAGTAATTCAAACTGGGTTTGTTTTGCATGTAATTACGCATACAACACTTTGATATATATTATTGTGTTGAAATTGTTAGAATTGAAAATCATAGTCAAATGCTTGAAATTATGTGCTAAGTTGTGATTTTCAGGGTTTTTTAGTGTATTTGGCACTTTCGCGCATACAGTAGCTCAAACTTGGTTTGTTCCTCACGAAACTTGCCACACAACACTATTTTGTGTATATTATTTTGTTGAAATGTTTATATTTGAAACTCATAGTTATATGCATGATAATACATGCAAAATTGTAATTATAAGGTTTTTTTTAAGTATTTTTGGCACTTTCTCGCATAAGTAGTTCAAACTTGGTTTGTTTTGCACGTAACTATGCATACAACACTATCTGAAATACGTGCTAAGTTATGATTTTAAGGGTTTTTTAGTGTATTTGGCACTTTCGCGCATACAGTAGCTCAAACTTGGTTGGTTCCTCACGAAACTTGCCACACAACACTATTTTGTGTATATTATTTTGTTGAAATGTTTATATTTGAAACTCATAGTTATATGCATGATAATACATGCAAAATTGTAATTATAAGGTTTTTTTTAAGTATTTTTGGCACTTTCTCGCATAAGTAGTTCAAACTTGGTTTGTTTTGCACGTAACTATGCATACAACACTATCTGATATATATTATTGTGTTGAAATAGTTATAATTGAAAATCATAGTCATATGCTTGAAATTACGTGCTACATTGCGATTTAAAGGGTTTATAAGCGTTTTTGGCACTTTCGCGCATAAAGTAGCTCAAACTTGGTTTGGTTTGCAAGAAACCTGGCACACAACACTCTTTGGTACATATTGTTGTGTTGGAATGGTAAGAATTGCTAATCATAATCATATGCTTGAAATTACGTGCTAGGTTGCGATTTTAAGGATTTTTAAGCGTATTTGGCACTTTTGCGCATAAAGTAGCACAAACTTGGTTTGTTTTGCACGAACCTTGGGACACAACACTATTTTGTATATATTATTGTGTTGAAATGGTTAGAATTAAAAATCATAGTCATATGCTTGAAATTACGTGCTAAGTTGCAATTTTAAAAGTTTTTAAGCATTTTTGGCACTTTCACGCATAAAGTAGCTCAAACTTGGTTTGTTTTGCACGAAAGTTGGCACACAACACTATTTGCTATACTATTATTGTGTTCAAATGTTTATAATTGAAAATAATATAAATATGCTTGAAATTACGTGCGAACATACGATATTAATAATTTTTAAGCGTTTTGGGCATTCTCGTGAATAAAATACAAACTTGGTTTGTTTTGCACGAGACATGGCACACGACACTAATTGGTATATATTATTGTGTTGAAATGTTTATAACTTAAAATCATAGTCATATGCTTGATATTACGTGTTAAGTTTTGATTTTAAGGTTTTTTTAAGCATTTTTGTCACATTCGCGCATAAAGCAGCTCGAACTTGGTTTGTTTTGCACGAAACTTGGTAGGCAACAATATCTGGTATATATTATTGTGTTGAAATATGAAGAATTGAAAATCATAGTCATATGCTAGAAATTACGTAGTAAGTTGGCATTTCTAAGCGTTTTTGGCACTTTCACGCATAAAGTAGCACAAACTTGGTTTGTTTTGCACGAACCTTAGCACTATATATTATTGTGTTGAAATGGATAGAATTAAAAATTATAGTCATATTCTTAGAATAACGTGCTAAGTTGCAATTTAACAGTTTCTAAGCGTTTTTGGCACTTTTGCCAATAAAATAGCTCAAACGTGATTTGTTTTGCACGAAACTTGGCACACAACACTATTTGGTATAGATTATTGTGTTGGAATTTTTATAATTCAAAATAATAGTCATATGTATGATATTATGTGCTAAGTTGCGATTTTAAGGTTTTTTAAAGTATTTTTTGCACTTTCTCGCATACGTAGTTCAATCTTAATTTGTTTTGCATGTAACTATGCATACAACACTCTTTGCATGTAACCTTGATTTTTTGAAATGGTTAGAATTGAAAATCATAGTCATATGCTTGAAATTACGTGCTAAGTTGTGATTTTAAGGATTTTTAAGCATTTTTGGCACTTTCGCGCATAAAGTAGCACAAACTTGGTTTGTTTTCCACGAACCTTGGCACTTAAAACTACTTGGTATATATTATTGTGTTTAAATGGTTAGAATTGAAAATCATAGTCATGTGGTTTATATTAAGTGCTAGGTTGCGACAAAAGGGTTTTTAAGCGTTTTCGGCACTTTCGCGCATAAAGTAGCTCACACTTGGTTTGTTTTGCACGAAACTTGGCACAAACACTATTTGGTATATATTATTGTGTTGAAATATTAGAATTGACAATCATAGTCATATGCTTGAAATTACGTGCTAAATTGCAATTTTAAAGGTTTTTAAGCGTTTTCTTCACTTTCGCGTATAAAGTAGCTCACACTTGGTTTGTTTTGTATGAAATTTGGCACACAACACTATTTGATATATATTATTGTGTTTAAATATTAGAATTGACAATCATAGTCATATGCTTAAAATTACTTTGTAAATTGCGATTTTAAGGGTTTTTAACTTTTTTTGGTACTTTCTCGCATCAAGTACCTCCAACTTGGTTTGTTTTGCACGAAACTTGGCACACAAGACTATTTGGTATATATTATTGCGTTGAAATGTTTATAATTGAAAAATCATAGTCATTTGATTCATATTACGTTTTAAGTTTTGATTTTAAGGTTTTTTTAAGCATTTTAGGCAAATTCGCGCATATATTAGTTCGAACTTGGTTTGTTTTGAACGAAACTTGGTTTGTTTTGAACGAACCTTGGCACATAAAATTTTTTGGTATATATTATTGTGTTAAAATATGTAGAATTTAAAATCATAGTCATATGCTTGAAATTACATGCTAAGTTGTGATTTTAAGGATTTTTTAGCGTTTTTGGCACTTTCGCGTATAAAGTAGCTCGAACTTGGTTTGTTTTGCACGAAACTTGGCACACAACACTATTTCGTATATATTATTGTGTTGAAATGTTTCTAATTGATAATTATAGTCATATGCATGATATTACATGCTAAGTTGCGATTTTAAGGTTTTTTAAAGTGTTTTTTGCACTTTCTCGCATTCGTAGTTCATACTTAGTGTGTTGTCCGTGTAACTATGCATACAATACTTTTTGGTATATATTATTGTGTTGAAATGGTTTGAATTAAAAATCATAGTCATATGCTTGAAGTTACGTGCTAACTTGCGATTTTAAACATTTTTAAGCGTTTTTGGCACTTTCGCGAATAAAGTAGTACAAACTTTGTTTGTTTTGCACGAACCGTGGCACTCAACACTATTTGCTATATATTATTGTGTTTAAATTGTTAGAATTGTAAATCATAGTCATATGCTTGAAATTACGTGCAAAGTTGCAATTTTAACAGTTTTTAAGCGTTTTAGCACTTTCGCGCATAAAGAAGCTCAAACTTGATTTGTTTTGCACGAAACTTGGCACACAACACTATTTAGTATAGATTATTGTGTTGAAATGTTTATAATTGAATATCATGGTCATATACATGATATTACGTGCTAAGTTGCGATTTTAAGGTTTTTTAAAGTATTTTTGGCACTTTCTCACATACATAGTTCAAACTTGGTTTGTTTTGCGTGTAACTATGCATACAACACTATTTGGTATATATTAATGTGTTGAAATAGTTAGAATTGAAAATCATTGTCTTATGCTTCAAATTACGTGGTAAGTTACGATTTTAAGGATTTTTAAGCGTTTTTGGCACTTTCGCGCATAAAGTAGCTCAAACTTGGTTTGTTTTGCACGAACCTTGGTACACAAAACTACGTGGTATATATTATTGTGTTGAAATGGTTAGAATTGAAAATCATAGTCATATGCTTGATATTAAGTGCTAGGTTGCGACATAAGGGTTTTTAAGCGTTTTCGGCACTTTGGCGCATAAAGTACCTCAAATTGGTTTGTTTTGCATGAAACTTGGCACAAACACTATTTGTTATATATTATTGTGTTGAAATATTAGAATTAACAATCACAGTCATATCCTTGAAATTACGTGATAAATTGCTATTTTAAGAGTTTTTAAGCGTTTTTGGCACATTCGCGCATAAAGTAGCTCCAACTTGGTTTGTTTTGCACAAAACATGGCATACAACACTATTTGGTACATATTATTGTGTTGTAATGTATATAATTGAAAATCAGAGTCATATGCTTGATACTACGTGTTAAGTTTCGATTTTAAGGTTTTTTTAAGCTTTTTTGGCACATTTGTGCATAAAGTAGCTCGAAGTTGGTTTGTTTTGCACGAAACTCGGCACACAAAAATATTTGGTATATATTATTGTGTTGAAATATGTAGAATTAAAAATCATAGTCATATGCTTGAAATTACGTACTAAGTTGTGATTTTAAGGGTTTTTGACACTTTCGCGCATAAAGATGCTCAAACTTGGTTTGTTTTGCACGAAACTTGGTACACAACACACGTTGGTATATATTGTTGTGTCGAAATGGTCAGAATTGAAAATCATAGTCATATGCTTGAAATTACGTGCTAAGTTTTGATTTTAGAGGTTTTCAAGCGTTTTTGGCACTTTCGCGCATAAAGTAGCTTGAATTTGGTTTGTTTTGCAAGAAACTTGTTACACAACACTCTTTGGTATATATTATTCTGTTGAAATGTTTAGTATTGAAAATCATTGTCATATGCTTGAAATTACGTGCTAAGTTGCGATTTTAAGGGTTTTTTAGCGTTTTAGGCACTTTCGCGCATAAAGTAGCTCGAACTTGGTTTGTTTTGCACGAAACTTGGCACACAATACTAGTTTGTATATATTATTGTGTTGAAATGTTTATTTTTTAAAATCATAGTCATATGCATGATATTACGTGCTAAGTTGCGATTTTAAGGTTTTTTTAAGTATTTTTGGCACTTTCTCGTATAAGTAGTTCAAACTTGGTTTGTTTTGCATTTAACCATGCATACAACACTAGTTGGTATATATTATTGTTTTTAAATGTTTAGAATTGAAAGTCATAGTCACATTCTTGAAATTACGTGCTACGTTGCGAATTTAAGGATTTTTAAGCGTTTTTGGCATTTTCGCGCATAAAGTAGCACAAACTTGGGTTGTTTTGCACGAACCTTGGCCCACATCATTATTTGGTATATACTATTGTGTTGAAATGGTTAGAATTGAAAATCATAGTCATAAGCGTGATATTACGTGCTAGGTTGCGACTTAAGGGTTTTTAAGCGTTTTTGCCACTTTCGCGCATAAAGTAGCTCGAACTTGGTTTGTTTTGCATGAAACTTCGCACACAACACTATTTGGTATATATTATTGTGTTGAAATATTAGAATTGACAATTATAGTCATATGCTTGAAATTACGTGCTAAGTTGCGATTTTATGGGTTTTTAAGTGTTTTTTGCACTTTCTCATAAAGTACCTCAAACTCGGTTTGTTTTGCAAGAAACTTGGCACACAAAACTAATTGGTATATGTTATTGTGTTGAAATGTTTATAATCTAAAATAATAGTCATATGCTTTATATTACGTATTAAGTTTCGATTTTAAGGTTTTTTTATGCATTTTTGGCACATTTGCGCATAAAATAGCTCGAACGTGGTTTGTTTTGCACGAAACTAGGCACACAACAATATTTGTTATATATTATTGTTTTTAAAAATATTTATCAGTGAAAATCATAGTCATATGCTTGAAATTACGTGATAAGTTGTGATTTTAAGGGTTTTTAAATGCTTTTGGCACTTTCGCCCATAAAGCAGCTCAAACTTGGTTTGTTTTGCACGAAACATGGCACACAACACTATTTGGTATATATTATGGTGTTTTAATGTTTATTATTGAAAATCAGAGTCATATGCTTGATACTACGTGTTAAGTTTCGATTTTAAGGTTCTTTTAAGAATTTTTGGCACATTCGCGCATAAAGTAGCTCGAACTTGGTTTGTTTTGCACGAAACTCGGCACATTTGGTATATATTATTGTGTTGAAATATGTAGAATTAAAAATCATAATCATATGCTTGAAATTACGTACTAAGTTGTGATTTTAATGGTTTTTGGCACTTTCGCGCATCACGATGCTCAAACTTGGTTTGTTTTGCACGAAACTTGGTACACAACAAAACTTTGTATATATTGTTGTGTTGAAATGGTTAGAATTGAAAATCATAATCATATGCTTGAAATTACGTGCTAAGTTTTGATTTAAACTATTTTTAAGCGTTTTTGGCACTTTCGCGCATAAAGTAGCTCAAATTTGGTTGGTTTTGCACGAAACTTGGTACACAACACTCTTTGGTATATATTATTTTGTTGAAATGTTTACTATTGAAAATCATAGTCATATGCTTGAAATTACATGCTAAGTTTCGATTTTAAGGGTTTTTTAGCGTTTTTATTTTGGTATAAAGTAGCGTTTATATTTGAAAATCATAGTCATATGCATTATATTACGTGCTAAGTTGCGATTTTAAGGTTTTTTTTAAGTATTTTTGGCATTTTCTCGCATATGTAGTTCAAACTTGGTTTGTTTTGCATGTAACTATGCATAAAACACTAGTTGGTATATAATATTGTGTTTAAATGTTTAGAATTGAAAATCATAGTCATTTTCTTTAAATTACGTGCTACGTTGCGATTTTAAAGTTTTTTAAGCGTTTTTGGCATTTTCGCACATAAAGTAGCACAAACTTGGTTGGTTTGCACGAACCTCGGCCCACATCTCTATTTGGTATATACTATTGTGTTGAAATGGTTAGAATTGAAAATCATAGTCATATGCTTGAAATTACGTGCTAAGTTGCAATGTTAACAGTTTTTAAGCGTTTTTGGCACTTTCGCGCATATTGTGTTGAAATATTAGAATTGACAATCGTAGTCATATGCTTGAAATTAAATGCTAAGTTACGATTTAAGGGTTTTTTTTAGCGTTTTTAGCACTTTCGCGCATAAAGTAGCTTGAACTTGGTTTGTTTTGCACGAAACTTGGCACACAACACTAGTTTGTATATATTATTGTGTTGAAATGTTTATATTTGAACGTCATAGTCATATGCATGATATTACGTGCTAAGTTGCGATTTTAAGGTTTTTTAAAGTATTTTTGGCACTTTCTCGCATAAGTAGTTCAAACTTGGTTTGTTTTGCATGTAACTATGCATACAACACTAGTTGGTATATATTATTGTGTTTAAATGTTTAGAATTTAAAATCATAGTCATATTCTTGAAATTACGTGCTAGTAGCAATTTTAAGGATTTTTAAGCGTTTTTGGAATTTTCGCGCATAATGTAGCACAAACTTGGGTTGTTTTTGCACGAACTTTGGCCCACATCACTATTTGATATATACGATTGTGTTGAAATGGTTAGAATTGAAAATCATAGTCATATGCGTGATATTACGTGCTAGGTTGCGACTTAAGGGTTTTTAAGTGTTTTTGGCACTTTCGCGCATAAATTAGCTCAAACTTGGTTTGTTTTACATGAAACTTCGCACACAACACTATTTGGTATATATTATGGTTTTGAAATACTAGAATTGACAATCATAGTCATATGCTTGAAATTACGTGGTAAGTTACGATTTTATGGGTTTTAAGTGTTTTTGGCAATTTCGCGCATAAAGTATCTCAAACTTGGTTTGTTTTGCAAGAAACATGGCACACAACACTAATTGGTATATGTTATTGTGTTGAAATGTTTATAATTGAATATAATAGTCATATGCTTGATATTACGTGTTAAGTTTCGATTTTAAGGTTTTTTTAAGCATTTTTGGCACATTCGCGCATAAAATAGGTCGAACGTGGTTTGTTTTGCACTAAACTTGGCACACAACAATATTTGGTATATATTGTTGCACAACATGTATTTCCAAGCTCATCTCCCAAATGAAATAATAACCTCCTCACTCAAATGAATACATATGTGTAAATCTCGATGAAGAACAAGAGGAAGGTGTCCTCAGTCATAGAACATGTACTTTATAATAAGCACAAGAGGATGAAGGGAGAAACAACGTGAGCTGGATAAAAATGAATAGAGTCATACAAAACCAACAACCAATATCATAACCAAAAGCCCACAAATCACTGTAACACACAACAACCCCACCATAACTAAGCTATCCTCTGGGTAAAAAGAGGGAACATTTGGCTCATGTGGAGGTTAAATAATGTGGCTAGAAAATAAAAGGAAAAGGCAAAAACTTGGCTTAACCTAAAGTCAAATTACGTTAAAGGTAGGCTATTTGGCTATGTAGATTAATTCTAGCGAACGTGTTATCATCCTTGGTCTTAGGAAGAGTCGACTATGCTGGAGAAGAACCGACGCAATACTTAGATCCCCTAACTAGCACACAACATAAATGGAACTCGCAAGGAGTCCAAAAAGGCTCAATCCTCACAGGCTAGTCGAAATGTGCCTCTAAAGGTAGTCATCCAAGCCACCAACTAAGCAAACAATTATCCCCCAAGCTATGTGGAAGATAGTCAGACACTTGGTCCCAAAACAGGCACGGGGCTAGGAAAATATGAGTATGCATAAGACCACAGATGTAAACACCAGGAGCTTGCATGTTAGCTTCGCAACTCAATCATTTTATTGAAAACAAAACACGAATATGCAATATATACAACTTGTCATGAATGCATGGTGAATATGTGAAATATATACAAAATAATATATGCAATGCACTAACTTAGAACTACATAAAACTAAATGCACAAAAAAACGGGTAATAGTGACAATAATGTTGACCAACTATCCCCCAAGCCAAGCCTTTGCTAGTCTCTAGCAAAGAAGGAGAAAGAAGATAAAGATGAATCATCTAAAACCATGGTCAACAAGATTGTCACAATACCCAACACAAACACATACTAGTCAATAATAAAGAGGAAAGAAGGTCATACCTTGGCTAGGAGGGCTTTCACTCCTAGCATTACCATCACCACCATCAAAGTGGTTTAAGAACTCTTTGCTCCTTGGAAGAAGTGGAGGCAAGAAGCGCGAGGCTAGAGTGATTGCCTCCCCCAACCCAGGTCTTTAGCTAGAACTGACTCACTATATAGTGAGTCAAACTCAGGAGGAGTTTGTCAAACTCACTCCCCACAACAGCAGAAGTAGGGGAGTGGAAGAGGGAGAGAATAAAGAAGAAAAGAAGAAACAAAACAAAGATCGACTTTTCATAATGACATGAAAAGCCGAAGGAAGAGCGAACTAAGGGAGGGGGAGGGAAACAAGCGGCAAGGCATCACAAGCATCAAGTTGAGCATGATAGAGGGCGATGGGAAGCATCTCACAATGACTAAGAGGTGTGGGGTGAGACTCATCAGAAGGCACACTAAGGGTATGCACTTGAGACTCCTCAATCGAGGGCATATCTACCTCTAAGTCATTTGGTTCACTAGCTAGATGATCATGCACATATGTGAGGGGTTGATCATGGTGAAGTGTACAAGGCACCTCAACAAGAAGGAGGGGAGTAAGCAACAGAGCAAGGGGAGTCTAGGTCGTGGTCTAACGCCATGGACAGAAGGTGGTCATGGGTCTCTAGTCTCTCCTTAAAAGACCTTCTAAATTGGTTAACACTCCACGTTCCCTCCAACTCATCCCCCATTGGTGTATCACCATATGTGTAATCGATAAAAGGGTATGCTAGTGGAACCTTAAGGGGAGGGAAACCGGGATATTCTTTCTTAAAGTCGTCCTTGGCAAATCATCTAAAGAAATTTAGACATAGAATCGGGGTTTGGTCGAGGAGTGCGCTTGTTCAAACCATATAAAGAAACATCATCCACTAATCCCTTAGTCTCACTGTTCAAACCCTTATAAAGGTCAAGGCAAATTTGCCATTATTCAACATTATGCTCATAAGGGAGAGAGTCCCCATATTTAACAAAGAATCTCCAAAAAGATTCATGCTCGTATTGATGCAAGGGATGGCTAACCATGAAGAAAAACAAAAATTTCAAAAATAAAAGCTATTCACAAGCACAGCAAAACTATAATCTAAACAAACACCTTGTCCCCGGTAACGGCGCCATTTTGATAACCGGTCTCTAGCACGTCGTTAATACTAAGAACCAAGTTATACAAACAATATTTATAATCACCCTAATACTACTACAACGAGTGTAATGGTAAGTCGGGGGTCGAACCACAAGGACAAGGGATGCTAGATTAAAGACTTGGTGTGGGAAGGTTATATGGAAGAATGGTTGGTGGGTGAACTTAACTAATAACAAGAATAAAAAGTGAAACTCAACAATGAAAGACAAGCGAAGAGTAGACTACGTCCACCCTAGGATGGTCTATTGAAAATAAAGATAAGCTAGGTCAAGGGAGTTCGAACGATAATCAATGAAGACACTCTAGATATCGAGAGGAAGTTGGTGACCCTGTAACCCACACGAACGACCTATAATCGCTCTATGTCTCTCTAGGAGAGGCAGGACAAGATTCAAATCGAATATCTATCAACAACCATCAGAAATCTCAACCTTAATCCTAAACATTGAAGATAAGACCAAACCTAAAGTTTCTCTAACCTAAAACCCCTAAGGAAACTACTCTAACATACTAGAGACAAAAGCAATGAACAAAGAAAGCATTAAAGGAATTAAAGAACATGAAAGCATCAAATCTAAACTAAGAAAGCATTAAATGAAAGCATTAAAGAAAAACAATGGAAAGAAGCAATAGAGGAAAGCAATAAAGACATCAAAGCATTAAAGAAATAAACTTACATAAATGAAGTGACATGAAAGTAGATGAAAGCATAAATGAAGAACTACAAATCCATATTAGGGCAAAAACTAGAGAAAGCATTAAAGAGTTTGATGTTCTAAAATGAGGCACTAAGGCACTCAAACTAGGCATCCCCTTTTTACAGAAATGACGGGTATTTATAAGCTAAGAAACAATAGGGGTAAAATGCCCTAAAAGCCCTCAGGAATAAACTTGCGAAGATAACAAGTCGCACAGAAAAAGACCCCCATTCAGCCGAATGGAGGTGTCATTCGACCGAATGGGGCTTCATTCGCCATTTCCAGTATGTTTTAGTACATTTCCTTGAAGTTCTAAGCCCATTCGCGCGAATTGCTTCTTGGTCCGCCCGAATCTAGCTCTATTCGACGGAATGGCATTTTGATTCGGTGGAATCCTTGTTCTCCTTGGCCCAATCGAATCTTTGAAGCCTTAGATGGCTTCCAGACTTTTGCGAGGACCTTGAGTAGGGCTTGGAAAGCATATCATGGCTCTGATACGCGCCTCTAATCTTCGATCAAAGTGTCTAAGTCTTGTACGCAACGTAAAATACCTTGAAATCTCCGAAAATACCTGAAATTACTTCAAAACACAATGGAGACAAGAGCAAGGTAAAATCGTGCGTAAAGTGTGTAAAAAGCATTCTAAAACGCAAGACTCGACACTACAATGAGGAGATAAATTAAAAACGAGCACATCAGATACCCTCCATTACGGGTTTTGCAATTCTATGCTCAACTCCACATTCCATCTCTAATAATGAACTATTTTTTGAATGTTTTAAAAATATGTTTTTTGATTAAAATAGTAAATTTATATAAATTATTAAAAAGATGTTATATATATATTTTTAGGACGGAGGGTGTATATGAATTGATTCTAAAATCAAATTATGAAATTAAAACAAAACTGAAGTAAATAAAGTCATTTAATTTAAAGGAACCTTGGTAGAATCCATCTTAAACAATAATATTTGTACAACTTTATAACTTCATTTCTTTCTGGAGAGGTAACGAGCTACAAATACAATTACTCAATGTTTAATCAATAGATCCCACTTCAAAGTTTGTCAAGGTACTACTCTACTTGTTCGTAATTCATATCATATCTCTACACTCTAATTTTATTGGTAATTGATATCCCTTCACTTCAATAGTTCTACTATACTTGATCTAAATTTTCGTAGTAAACCATGTAAAATATATACTTCTACAATAATTATGGCCGCCAATTAGTAAGGGCACACCGAGCTATTATCCGGTGCCTCAAATTTTTTAGGGTTCAAAAATTAATTTTTCATGCACAAGCTAGATTGATATTAATGTGAATTAAATTTAGGTATAATTTATATATTTTGCTCTGTACTATAGGTTATTATGGCTTTTTTATAAAATAGTTAAATTATCAACAATACAAAATAAAAATATATTATATTTCATTATAGGGATTATTTATTACGCCTTAAATTTATGCATAACTTCTTGTATGAGACGGTCTCACCATGAGATGGTCTCACAATGAGACATGTCTTATACTTGGGCTAAATAACTCAATAATAGAAACTTTTAACTTATGGCTTCTTGTTTTGAGGTCATCTCACCGTGAGACAGTCTCATACAAGATTGGCTGAAGTTTATAAGGGCTTTTTTATCTTTGTTCTGGGGCTCAAAATAAACGTGAGGACCTTAATAATAATAATAATAATAATAATAATAATAATAATAATAATAATAATAATAATAATTTCATAGAAATTGAATTAAATCTGAATCATGTCCTGAGAACATATTTTCCCATCAATTTTGTTTGTGTAATTATATCATACTAGTATATATATCCGTGCAATGCCCACATATGTAAGTGTATATATATTTATCAATTTAAATTTGAACTGATGCAGTTAAATATTATCGTAATAAAATTTATCAAGTTTGGATAAAATGTAATAATACATATAAACAAAAAATAATAACGTGCGATTGTGATAAATTCTAAGGTGGAGATATTAAAAAACTCACTATTGTTGAGTTCAAAAAAGTGAGAAATTGAAAGTGTCAATGAAATTGCTTTATATGAAAAACAAATTATTTTTATTGAGATTAAATTTACTACTATCTAAGAGAAACACTTTTAAATTAATATTGAGAAAGAAACTTTCTTTTGATTTATACTTTAATCACAAAAATGAATAATTGAAAATAATTTTTTTTAAACTTTAAATGTTATTAGCTTTAGGAGAAATTTGAGTTAAATAATGAATCTATTCTTAGATTTTTTTTAAGTTGAGACATTACTACATATGGAAAAACTAATTAAAAAATAATAATTTACATGAATCATTTATTTATATTCAATTCTCCATGAAAAAAAGATTATAAATAATGAGAAATAATAAGGGAAAAAGGCTAGAAAAAAGCAAAAATTAGTATATTCTAATAATGGAAAAAAATATAAAATTATGAAAGATTTTCCTACTGACAATTTTGAGTTAAGCTTGCAAGAGATATTTTTTAAGAGAGCAAATTTAGTATGAAGTCATAAATTAGTTGGCATTTAATGAAAACACCCAGCTAAAAGTAGCCAATAGATTTTCACCAAATCGACATGTATTGTGAGGCTCCCATTTAGAATTTTACAGCTTTTTTTATTGTATTGTATGATTTAAGATTGATTAATTATAAATGTTTGGGAGCTCAAATCTAAAATTTTAACTTTTATGTAAGGGACTCAGTTTTTAAGATTTGTAGGATTAATTTGAAAAACACATTAAATTAATTGTGTATAAGTATATAATATAAAAGATCCCTAGCTCAATACAACATCCTTTTTAAATAAAAATAAAACCTATTGTATATAAGGATCGAAAAATCCATAAAGATATTAAAATTTTAAATAAATAATAAAGATGAGAGAAAGAAATAATTTTATTTAAATAAATTTTGGAAAAATTGTTTCCAAAAGGCCAACATTTACAATGAAAGAGCCAAATGACTTATAACATGTTATACAGGTTACTTGACTCTTTGACTTTTTAAAACAAAAAAATCACGAAAATAAAAAGAAGAAAAATATTAACTACTCAGTCATATACTAACACCACCTCTTAGACAAACCACCATGACCCCATTCACCACCAAGTAACATCATCAGTAACCATCGAAGAAGAAGGATAACCATTATTGACAAATATTATTTTGAGGGTTTTAAATCAGTTATTTGAACGCCTTAAAGAAAAGGAATATGGGTAAATTAGAAAGAAATAATGCAATTGAAGTAGTATTAAAAAGTTGCATAATTATATAAAGTAGTGGTAAATATGTGGGAAGCCTTGAATAACGATGAATGGGAGTATTTGATTTGGTGACTAGTGCATGAAGTATGTGGGAAGCTTCCATTAGTGATCTTTCCGTGGGGATTTTTCAGAAAAATCAACGCCATATTGTGGAAAATTACTATGCTAATATCTTTATTAGGTGTTCATTATTACTTAGGTTTACGGTTAAATTCCCAAATATAAAAATTGACTTAACAGATGATTTCCTAAGACCTTCCTGAGTTGTTAAAAGTAATAGAAAAGCTGGAAAAAAAAAGAGAAAATGAGAATAGCAGATATGTCTATGAGATAGATGCAAATCAACAAATTGAAGAAAACTAGTAGTAAGAGATAGAAGAGATAAGAGAGGAGAGACAATGAGGTTGTGATGGTGACAGTGAGAAGAAGATGGTGGCCTAAATGAAGGAGATGTTAATGGAGGATAAATGAATTTTTTTTCTTTTTCTGATTTTTTTTATTTTTAAATATAATTTCATCAACCAATTATAATATAACATGTGTTATTTTAATCAAACGATATGGATTAACCGTTTACTCTAGGTAGACATTACCTAAAAGCTCTTTCATTGCAAATAAGAGCAAAAGGTTGGACCTTTATAGAATAAACTTAATGTTAGCCCTTTATGTGCAGACGAGTTAAAAATTGACTTTTTAAAAGTAATTTTTCCTAAAATTTTTCGTTGTTCTAATAATTCAACATTTTCTATAAACAATTTGTATTAAAATTAATGGCATACAGACGGTACAGCAATGTAAATATATAGAAGTATTTACATAAATGTTTTTATGATCCAAATTCCTAGCATACTAAGCTAAAAATAATATTATATTCCATTTTAATATTTAATAGACAAGGGTTGGTTGCACTTTGGCAAAGCAAGTGCTAATCATGTAGCATAGATAGTGGTAGTTAATTCTAGATGCCCCATGATTATTTTTGAGAATTATTTTTGAATTTATAAGGGATCCTTTGGATTTGGTTGTCTAAATGTAGGCTTGTCCATCCTTTAACATCAAAGTGCTATTTATAACTACTACATTTAAAAGATTGAAATGTATCCAATTAAAATGATACAGTTGTTGATGTCTTGGCAAAATAATTAGAAGTCGTACAGCTACCCAATGCACATCTATAAATTGAATCTTGATATCATGAAAGAATTTTATCTTGTATAATCAAGTAAACAGAAATACATAAAGACCATTGAAAAAGAAGAACGAGAAAAAAAAAGAAGAAGAGAGAAAGGGGACTGGTAAAGTACTTTTTTTATTTTATTTTGCTAAATAAGCTACTAAATCCAATATAACATGAAGTTTCACACATAAGATCGTCTCACGGGAGAATTGTTGATGAAAGAATGTCTATGCTATAAGTCCATTATACATAAATTCTAAATCCAACTCATACCCAATTCAATCCCTCTTTATTTTAATTTCTTCTTCGATCTCTTAATTTATTAGGTTTACACTTCAAAACTAAAAGTACATAATCAAATCTACATTCACATTTGCTTCATGAAATAGAATATTATCAAAATGTTGGAAGTACTTTCATGAATTAAACTAATATAATTTGACTTTTTTTGCCAACGCTTTGGACAAATGTAGTTACTATTTATAATTAGGATGTACAAAATCGAACCCCAAATCAATCAGAATCTGATTTTTTGGATAGTAAAAATCAAAATTAGTGGGCAGATCTAGAAGTTCCAACTCTAAGAAAATTGATTCCATCATAAACAGGTAAGTGACGTACTCCTATAAGTATATTCTAATTCTATTCAACCACAGTCCACATACAATGAAACATGAAAATGCAGAAACTGTGATAAGGTTTTATTTTTCAAATTATGTTTCAATAAACAAACAAGAAATGTTCAAAATAAAAAAACAGATTAAATAAGATATGAATGCAAAGGTATTGGTGGAATTATGCAGCCTCGCTAATTATATAATGAGAATGTAGTTGAGCATAAATAAATCATCATTCAACTTCATATAATTTTTTTTCTTCTCAGGTCTTTCATGGGAAACTGATGATAACACCTTGAAGGAAGCATTTTCCCATTTTGGTGACGTAGCTGAAGGTGAGTATCATGTACAATTTATAGCATACTACCATTTTCTTGCTGAAACAAATTCAGCAACTATCTTAAAACACACTTGTGATGTTTTGTAACTATGCATGCTCTGTTGGACCTCTTGAGTTTTGATGATGACTACACTTTATTTAAACAAATATGTTTTTAAGAGATTATGTGCAGGTCGATATCCGGTCGTAATTATGATCGTTGATAGTACCTATGGCTTAGTTCATGGAAAAGTACGTGTCAAAAGGATTCAAGAGATGTTAGAAGAGTATATCACTTGGGATGTAAAATGGAGACAAGAAGTCTATTGTTCCCAGGTTAGATGTTCTAGCAAAACTGGAATTTGGAGACAGCGCACTGTTCCCAAACTAAAGTCAGCCAACGTTAACTAATAAATTCTGATTTTTATTTTTTAGTTAATGTATTAATTAAATTAATTTGTTGCATTTATTAATTATTATAGTTAATTGGCAAAATGCTTTCTAAAAAATCTTTACGTATAAGTTTCTAAATAAAGATCCTTTATTTTAGGATCTATGTTTAGTAAATGACTATATTTAGCTAAGAAGGAATAATAGCTAATTTTAAGGGATCCTTAGCTATTTTTAGCTAAAGGTAACCGTCCCTAATATTAGTAATAGGTAACCGTTTCCATTTTTAGTAAAGATCAACCGTTTCTATTTTTAGTAAAGTTCCAGCCATTATTATGGGAATAGGAACTGTTTGTGAAGAAACTGCTGCTTAAGGGAACAGAACCTATTATTAGGGAACAGCGGTTATTGTTGTTTTAAACGTATGCTTGATTTATTCAAGTCTTGTGGAATTAACCGTCTGGTAGTTTAATCCACATTATTCCCATGATTATTTTGGATAAGGAATAATGGATTGGAATATTCCATTTTAATTAGGGATTTTAGCTCTATAAATAAGATATTAGGTTGTTCCTCAAAACTTGCCTTAGTATGAGCCATTAAATCATACGTAATTTTGGGAGAATTTTTACAAGAAAATTTTGTTTTAAAAATGCCAATTAATTTATAATATTTTCTTGTGCAACTTATTGATTTTATTTTTAGAGAATTTTTATCCTTTTGTAAGGAATTTTGAGTGATATTTGTAATTAGACTTGGGTGAGTCTAAGGGGGAAATATATAGCTTTTAGTAAAGCTAGTGTGGAGTTTAGCTTTTACTGAAGCTAAGTTTATTGCTTTGAGTGAAGCAATTTGAGAGAGAAGTTTTCCTAGTTGATGCGCTTAAAGTGAAGTAAGATGTTTAATGTAATTGTAACGAGTTGCCTTAAACATAGTGGAGAATTTAGAAATCCCGAGGGGTCGTGGTTTTTCCATCTATTTAGGCCTAGAAGGTTTCCACGTAAAAATTGTTTGTCTCTTTTAATTATTTCGCTCTAAGTTTAAGCTTTATTTATTTTATTCAATTCCGCAAAAACAGGGCAAAAACGCTTAAACTAGTAACAACAACGATTCACCCCCCTCTCTTGTTGTTGTTCGCGTTCCTAATTGAGTCTACAATTGGTATCAGAGCCCTATTCCCAGTAGATCAGGAAACCCTGAAGGCAGAATTCTGGTGTTTCCAAAAATGTCAATTATGAACAAGCGAATGGAAGAAGGGTATTCTACTCAAAGACCGCCCATGTTTGATGGAAAATTCTATACATACTGGAAGAATAGGATGGAGATCTTCATCAAAACGGAAAATTATCAAGTTTGGAGAGTTATCAAAATCGGAGACTTTGAGGTAACCACTACTAACTCCAATCATGAAATTGTTCCCAAACCCATAACTAAATTTGAAAAAGAAGATTTTCAGAAGATGGAAATTAATGTCCTTGCCATAACTAAAGGAATGTTCTTCTAACTCATTTTCTGTCCATCCATCCAAATTGAGTAAAAATGAATTAATAGAGTTGCTAAAGGAGACACAAATTAAACATGAAAATTGTAATGATAAGTGTCTCTAATTGGAAAAGGAGCTCAAAGTAAGTAAAGACCATGCCTCCTATATAAACACCTTTAGATCCGATGTCCAAAACAGATTTTTTGGTTTGTTGGACCAAAATATAATTCTAAAGGAAAATATGGAGAGAATTAAAAAGAAAAAGGTTATTCTTAATATTGAGTTATCGCAATACAAATTGTTAGGCTTGAATAAGAAATTAAACGACGCATCTATTAAGAACCTGTGTACAGATTTTCAAAATCTGGACAGTAGCTTCGAATTCAACCGCTCCAACAGTGATAAAATAGAGCTTGAATTAAATTCAAGAGAAAAAGAGAAAATCAAAAGTGTTCCCAAATGGATTCAAGAAGCTAAAAGTAAAAATTCAAAACGCCTAGATCACTTTAAGAATAGCAAGAAGAAAAAGATATACGTTGATCTCCCTAGTGAAAGAATCTGTTCCTTCTGTGAAGGAACTGGTCATTTGAAGGACCAGTGCACCAAAAGGGAACAGTACATTGTCTTTAACAGAAACTATGTCGATAACGCTTGGATGAAGAAAGCAGATTCTTGTAAAATCGACAAGGAACCCAAGACAGCCTGGGTTCCTGTAACTAACAATTAATTTTTTTTAGGTCCAAGTGAGGGGGAACAGCTCATGGTATCTCAACAGTGGGTGTTCCAAGCACATGACCGGCGACAAATCTAAATTTCTCTCACTTGAAGCCTATGATGGGGGAACAGTAACCTTCGGTGATAATATGAAGGGTGAGATAATCGCCAAAGGAAAAGTTGGAAGGTCATGTTCCTATGCTATCGATAATGTGTTTTTAGTCGAGAATTTGAAACATAACTTACTTAGCATTTCTCAATTTTGCGATAAAGGTAACTCTGTGAACTTTACTTCTGAAAAGTGCATTATTTCTAGGAATGACACAGGAGACATCGTTCTTGAGGGAATCAGAAAAGGGAACACTTATGTAGTGAACCTGGACACTGTTCCCAAAACCAGTCTAATGTGTCTAAGCGTTATAGAAGACGACCCACTTCTTTGGCATAAGCGTCTAGGTCATGTTAGTTATACATTGATTAATACATTAAGATCAAAAGACCTAGTTATAGGATTAACAGCTATAAAATTCCTTAAGGATGAAATTTGTGATCCTTGTGCCAAAGGAAAACAAGTGAGGTCATCTTTTAAATCAAAGAATATTGTGACCACTACTAAACCACTTGAATTATTACATATGGATCTATGTGGACCTATGAGAACACAAAGCCGTAGTGGCAAAAGATATGCATTTGTTATTGTTGGTGATTACAGTAGATTTACTTGGATTTTATTTTTAGTTAGTAAAGATGAAGCTTTTAATGAGTTTGTTTCTTTCGCTAACAAAATACAAAAATCTACCAATAATCAAATTATTCACATAAGGTTAGATCATGGAAGAGAATACGAAAATTCAAGTTTCATGAATTATTGCAATGAACATGGATTAAGTCATAATTTTTCGGCACCACGAACACCACAACAAAATGGTGTAGTAGAAAGGAAAAATAAGACTTTAGAGGAAATGGCTAGAATCATGTTAATTGCTAGTGGTCTACCTAGAAATTTTTGGGCCGAAGCTTTTAATACTGCATGTTATATTTTGAATCGTGTATTAATAAGACCAATCACTTCAAAGACACCCTATGAATTGCTTAAAGGTGTTAAACCAAATATTTCCTATTTTCGTGTGTTTGGATGCAAATGTTTTGTTCATGTGAGTGGAAAACGAAATATAGGAAAGTTTGATGAAAGAAGTGATGAAGCAGTATTTCTTGGCTACTCATCACATAGTAAGGCTTACAGAGTTTATAACAAAAGAACAATGAGCGTGGAAGAATCCGTTCACAAAGTTTTTGATGAAACTAACTTTTTGTCAAGTGAACAGGAAACAAATAATTTAAAGATAGGTCTTGCAAATCTAGAGAATGATGAAGAAGAAATGAAAATGCAAGATCAAGGAACAGCAGGTGAACAACTGATCCCAGAAGAGGCAGAAAGGAATGATCTTGATCAGGAACTGCCAGTACTTCAGAACTAACAGACTGTTCCCAATCCAGCTGTTCCCACAGAAGAGCAAGCTAATCCAGTAGCTGAACAGAATGACGATCAAGCTGATGAACCAGAACATACTACTATTCCCACAAGAGAATTTGTGCCCAAACCTTGGAAATATCAAAGTTATCATCCTCTTGATTTGATTATAAGTGATTTGAATAAAGGAACACAAACTAGATATCAAATGAGAAACTTTTGTGCACACTTTGCGTTCCTATCTTCACTCGAGCCCAAGAATCATGAAGAAGCTCTAAAGGATTCCGAATGGATCGTGGCCATGCAAGACGAATTAAATGAATTTGAAAGAAATAAAGTATGACACTTGGAACCCAAACCAAAACACAAAAAGGTAATTGGTTTGAAATGGGTATTTCGGAATAAACTATTAAGCATGGAATAATTGTAAGAAACAAAGCAAGGCTCGTGGTCAAAGGATACAATCAACAAGAAGGTATTGATTATACCGAGAAATTTGCTCCGGTAGCGAGGTTAGAGGCTATAAGAATCTTAATTTCTTTTGCTGCATTCATGAACTTTAAATTATATCAAATGGATGTGAAATGTGCTTTCTTAAATGGTTTTCTTGATGAAGAAGTTTTTGTTGAACAACCCCCAGGCTTTGAAAATACCTCTTGTCTTGATCATGTCTACAAGCTTGATAAAGCTCTTTATGGCTTGAAACAAGCTTCTAGGAAATGGTATGAAAGACTATCAAAGTTTTTGATTCAAAATGACTTTGTAAGAGGCAAAATTGACAAAACCTTATTCTTTAAGAATAGAGGTTCAAATATTTTAGTTGTTCAAATATATGTTGATGATATTATTTTTGGAGCCACCAATGAACTGTTCTGTAAAGAATTTGCTAACCTAATGAGTAATGAATTTGAAATGAGTATGATGGTAGAACTAAACTTCTTCCTTGGGTTACAAATTAAACAAACAGCTAATGGTATCTTTATTCACCAACAAAAATATATCAAAGAACTTCTCAAGAAATATGGCTTAAAAAATGCTAAAACCAACAATACACCTATGGCTACAAATGTTAGATTAGATGAAGACCCAAATGGAACAAATATTGATCAAACTATGTATAGAGGCATGATTGGCTCTTTATTATATCTAACTGCTAGTAGACCCGATATTGCTTTTAGTGTTGGTTTATGTGCTAGATTTCAATCCAATCCTAAAGAATCACATCTCACTACAGTTAAACGAATTTTAAGATATCTGAAAAGAACAGACGACTTGTCCCTATTTTACCCTAAAAGTGATGTCTATGATTTGAAAGGTTTTAGTGATGCAGATTATGCAGGAGATCTTGTAAATAGAAAAAGTACGTCAGGTATGGTACAATTTCTTGGCTCATGTTTAGTGTCATGGTGTTCAAAGAAACAAAATACTGTTGCATTATCCACTGCCGAAGCTGAATACGTAGCAGCAGCAGCTTGCTGTTCCCAAATGCTTTGGATAAAACAGCAGCTAAGAGATTTTGGTATTAAATTCGAATGTGTTCCTATTTATTGTGATAATACCAGTGCCATATGCATATCTAAAGATCCAGTGCATCATTCACGAGTAAAACACATCCACATTAGGCATCATTTTCTTAAGCATAATGTTGAAAATAAAAATATTATTTTAAAGCATGTAAACACCAACGAGCAAATAGCAGATATCATGACTAAACCGCTTCCAAGGGAACAACATGAGAAAATGAGATTGGAACTTGGCATGATCAAGCTGCATTGAAGTGAGTGACATATGAGATCCTTAAAGACAGAATGAAAATTGAAAAGGTCGATCAACCACAAAATCTTGATTGAAAAATCGATTATCGAAAGGATCAGGTACGCACTATTTGAAAGCATATACTGTGAATTCTCTTATGATTGCATGTTTAATTTGATCAGACTGTAGTAGCATAAAATTTTCATTTATTTTATTTTCATAAAATATATTTACATATATTTATCCAGCAATTTCCATTAAAATAGCAGGAGTTAAATCATCATAATTCTTCACTAAATTCGTCTGTCTCCATTTCATACTTGGTGACCATACGCATAAATTAAATAAGGAATATGAAACACCTAAACACACGTCCCCTCACATTCATTATATACACTCTCACACGTTAAGCCCTAAACCCTTCATCCTCAATCGCAATCAACTCTGAATCCCAATTCATCTTCATCTTTCCGAATTTTCTGCAACTTTTCACTCCACAAACTCATCAAATAACCATGAGAACTAAGAGCCGTACACCAAAGATGAAACAACCCAAACCTTTAAAAATCATTCACCCAACACCTCTAATTACTGCACTTGAGTCTTCTTCAAGGAAACAGCAGGGAACCCCGGTTGCCTCTGGAATGCATGCAAGCAAAAAGAGAAAGAAAGACTCTACAGTGAAGAAATCGTCCTCAACTTCGTCAAAAGGAGCAAAAATTGTTGTTCCAGTCAGCGCTGAAGAATTATCCAAAGAAATGATTATTGGTTTTGGACTTGACAAGCAATGGTATGAATCCAATTTTTTTCCTCAATTTCACGCAATCTTACAAAATCAATTTTGGGAATCTTTGATGGCAGAACACTGCTGTAATCCAATGTACCCAGAAATGATGCGTGAGTTTGCTTCAAACTTTTCTATTGACTATGGCGTTTGTACAAGTGTTGTTAAGGGGATCAAAATTGAATTTAATAGTCTGATGTTAGGAGAATGGTTAGGTGTACCTTCCACTAGATTTGATGCATATTTTGTTGGGTCAAAAATCGTTTTTTCTGGGATTGATGAGAAGCTTGTCTGGAAGTTTTTGGGGATAAATGAAAAAAGGGGAAAGGTTAGCCACAATGTACTGTCTCCTATGCACAAACTGTTATATAATATAGCACGAAGATTCATTCTGCCTCGCACATCTAAAAGAAGTGAGGTTACTTTAAGAGATGCTACGTTAATATACTGTATGGCTAATAACATCAAAATTAACTTTCCCTCTTTGATGATCTCTCATTTGAGTGACTGTATTTCAAAAAGATATGTGATAGGTTATGGTGCTTTGTTGATATGGATCTTTAGGAAGCTAGGTGTTCCACTTGAAGGTCAAAATATTCCCATGGGTCCAAATAACAAAATAGGTGTTAAGTGTCTGAATAACTTGCATCTTAAACTAAATGAAAATGGGACTCTTGAGAATATTTGTGAACAATCTGATGTGATTTCTGACAATAAGGTGGGCACCAATGAAGGAGAAAATGAAGAAAAAGTTGAGGAGGAGGAATTAAATAATAAGGAGGAACAGAAGCCTGCTCCCTCTGCCACTGAGAAGGGAGAAGGGCATTCTGATAAGGAACAGGAGGAAATTTCATGTAAGGGGGAAGCTGAGACGGAAACTGTGAAGGAAGCTATGGAAGAAGAAAAAGAGGAAAATGAGGAGGGTTCTTTGCCTAACAAGCAACATTCTGGTTCAACCCCTAGGAAGAGTCGAAGACTAGCTTCCAAAGGCAAAAGACCTGTTGTTATTCTTGACGATGACTCAACCTCATACACAACAGCTGTCATCCTTCCTCACCTAAATCGACCACATCTTCATCCCATAACTTTTATTCACCACCACAGTCACCTATACCACAATCATCACCACCACTAGTACACACATCAACAAATCAAGGTTTAGGTGACACTACAGTTCCAACAGCCCATCTATCCTCCATTCTCTTGAAACTTAACGAATTGCAGTCCAACTTCCTTGTTTTTAAAGATGAAATTCGTGTCTCTATAGCCTCACTATCTGCTCAAATGGACCAAATGGAAGCACGTTTGGGGGCCAAGCTCGACACAGTAGAGGTGGAGACAGAATATTTGGATGATGAAGCTCCTGCATCTTAATTTTTCCTGATACTTTTTAATATCTTCTTATTTGTTGCAACCATCACTTTCATCAAACAATCTTTTCATGTTTTTCAATTGTACCAGCTGGGGTACTGTTTGTCTAATTTATACTATGAACTACATTTTCTTTTATGCTACTAACTACCTGTGAAGATTAATCATAGCTGATCTTGTTTGCATTCATTGTTACTGCTTTTTACTCTGTGCATCCTTATTCTCTCTTTGACTATGTCTATATGCTTAGTGCTGTGGCTTGATTGCTCTTATTCTTTTTGAATGATGTCAAAAGGGGGAATATTTGACACAAACTTAAATAATGCTTGAGTATGCTTAGCTCTGATTAAATCTATTATGTTGGACATTAGGATTAAGGTTATGATTCATGATCTAAGGCTGTTTGGCTGTGTGCTGCTGATGATTGTTTATTGCTTGCTGTTGTTGTTTGTTTGCTCTGATTGTCAAAGTCCTTTCGTAATGCTTGATGCTCTGATGCTTATGATTACGATGAACTGTATTGCTTGTTTAGATCATTTACTGAAACCACTACTTATGTTCTATGCTGAAAATGTATGATTTTTTGTTGTGTTTATGTTTAGAGTAATTTGATTCATGATATGCTTGGTAAATTATATTTACTAAGTTAAGAAGAGTTGTTTTAATCTCTAACATGCTCTTTAACATTGGTTTTACTATATTTTGTTTTAAGTTTTTTTAAAAGTTTGTCATCATCAAAAAGCGGGAATTTGTTGGACCTCTTGAGTTTTGATGATGACTACACTTTATTTAAACAAATATGTTTTTAAGAGATTATGTGCAGGTCGATATCCGGTCGTAATTATGATCGTTGATAGTACCTATGGCTTAGTTCATGGAAAAGTACGTGTCAAAAGGATTCAAGAGATGTTAGAAGAGTATATCACTTGGGATGTAAAATGGAGACAAGAAGTCTACTTTTCCCAGGTTAGACGATGTTCTAGCAAAACTGAAATTTGGAGACAGCGCACTGTTCCCAAACTAAAGTCAGCCAACGTTAACTAATAAATTCTGATTTTTATTTTTTAGTTAATGTATTAATTAAATTAATTTGTTGCATTTATTAATTATTATAGTTAATTGGCAAAATGTTTTCTAAAAAATCTTTACGTATGAGTTTCTAAATAAAGATCCTTTATTTTAGGATCTATGTTTAGTGAATGACTATATTTAGTTAAGAAGGAATAATAGCTAATTCTAAGGGATCCTTAGCTATTTTTAGCTAAAGGTAACCGTCCCTAATATTAGTAATAGGTAACCGTTTCCATTTTTAGTAAAGATCAACCGTTTCTATTTTTAGTAAAGTTCCAGCCATTATTATGGGAATAGGAACTGTTTGTGAAGAAACTGCTGCTTAAGGGAACAGAACCTATTATTAGGGAACAGCGGTTATTGTTGTTTTAAACGTATGCTTGATTTATTCAAGTCTTGTGGAATTAACCGTCTGGTAGTTTAATCCACATTATTCCCATGATTATTTTGGATAAGGAATAATGGATTGGAATATTCCATTTTAATTAGGGTTTTTAGCTCTATAAATAAGATATTAGGTTGTTCCTCAAAACTTGCCTTAGTATGAGCCATTAAATCATACGTAATTTTGGGAGAATTTTTACAAGAAAATTTTGTTTTAAAAATGCCAATTAATTTATAATATTTTCTTGTGCAACTTATTGATTTTATTTTTATAGAATTTTTATCCTTTTGTAAGGAATTTTGAGTGATATTTGTAATTAGACTTGGGTGAGTCTAAGGGGGAAATATATAGCTTTTAGTAAAGCTAGTGTGGAGTTTAGCTTTTACTGAAGCTAAGTTTATTGCTTTGAGTGAAGCAATTTGAGAGAGAAGTTTTCCTAGTTGATGCGCTTAAAGTGAAGTAAGATGTTTAATGTAATTGTAACGAGTTGCCTTAAACATAGTGGAGAATTTAGAAATCCCAAGGGGTCGTGGTTTTTCCTTCTATTTTGGCCTAGAAGGTTTACACGTAAAAATCGTTTGTCTCTTTTAATTCTTTTGCTCTAAGTTTAAGCTTTATTTATTTTATTCAATTCCACAAAAACAGGGCAAAAACGCTTAAACTAGTAACAACAACAATTCACCCCCCCTCCCCTCTTGTCATCTATTTGATTCACAGCTAGGGTTATCATGGATAGAAACACAGGGAAGTCTAGGGGATTCTGCTTCGTCACTTTTACCGACAGTGAATCAGCAAACAATGCAATTGTCATGGATGGCCCGGTGAAATTTTGTTTTTGTCACATTTTGTATGGTTAGGGAGAATTTAGGCTAGATTTGGCTAGGTCATGATCCTAATCTTTTTTTAAAATCCTATGATAGAATAATGGCAAGCAGGTTGGTTTAATACACACAAAATGACTAGTTTTTGGCCCACCCATACCAATATTTTGGATAAGTAAAAATACAATTTGATATGTGTTTGAATTTCTATTTCAGAATTGATGCGTTTTCTATGTATAGGAACTGCACGGTCGTAATATTCGTGTGAATGTGTGAATCATGCTGATGAAAGACCTCCTCGACCACAAGGAGGGTACAATGGTGGTGATGGGTATTGTAACGAACGAAGGTATAATGGCAGAAGTAGAGGTGGCTACGAGAACTAAGCTAATGAAACCACAATGTGAATACAGAGTGGGGTGTAGGAAACTGGATGCTATATCTAGGCTTTGATTTGGTTTTGATGAATTTGTTCTTATAAGAGTGGAAAAAAACGTATTTATTGCTTATCATTTGCTGCGGTTTTTGTATATTCGCAGCAATAAATAGGAAAAAGAATTTTTTTCCGTAGCCTTAAACGTACCAAAACGTTTCTTGACCGTTAAACCCATATAATTTTGAAATTACACTGCCTTTTTTCTTTTTCGATTTCAAATTTGAAGTTCATTCCTCCTTCCGCCTTCGAAGTTCACTGCAATTTCACCCGGCATCATTGTTCTTAGATTTCACCGGCCATCTTCCTTCTTCGATCTCACCGGCCATATCTGCGAACACAGCTGCGATTTCACAGGTATTTTTCTTCCCTCTTCCTTTTCTGTGTTTGTTTCAAATGAATACATATGGAATTTAAGGTTTTGACAATTACCTTAGAATTGATTGAATTCTCGCTATTCATGAATTAAAAGCTTGCAATTAGTGGGGTCATCGTCTTCTTCATCGTTTTCTTCTGGTTTTGACAATTAAAAGTTATTCATGAATTAAAAGCTTGCAATTGGGGTATTGATTTTGCTATTTTTGATGCTGTAAGTAGTCAGAGTTCAATTAGGGCTTATTGGTGCTGTAAGCTTGCAATAAATACACTGCCTTCTGGTTTTTGATGTTGTAAGCTTGCAATTCCTTCATTCATAACAAATATCGTTGAGGAAGGTACTTAGAATTCAAAAAAGCATAGTATGTTGCTGAATTTTTTGAAATGTAATGAATTTTTTTATTTGGATGTTGTACTATGTTGCTGCTGATGATTGAAACACGATGTATACGCTTATTTATTTGATCACTGTATACTTATAAGTTAGCGCTTTCTGAACTTGAGGTTTGAATTCAATAATGTATTAGGGCTTTTTGAATTGTTGATTTGTTGATTGAATTCCCACATGATTGGAACTAGGGTTTTTTTGTTTTTCTTTCCTATTTTCTTATAATTCCCATTTTAAAATTGCGGAACGCCTAAACATGTGGTCCTACGTTTTAAATGGTTGTGTGTTGAAGTAGACATGGAAGTAGATGATAAGGATAAAGTAAATTTGTTGGATTTGGTAATGGATTGGGAAGATGAGTGCATTAAAACTAACAAGCTTATACCTAAAAATCCCTCATTTGCGTTTGGAAGGGCATTTTGGTGAAAGCAAGCTCACAGTCATCACAGCTTTCACAACCTTCACATCCTTCTCAACCTTCTATCAGTGTGGAAACAAAGCATAAGAAGAGGAGGGTTGTTAGTAAGAGTCAACAAATTGAGGTTGATGATGATAAGGGTTGTCCATCTGACAGTTGAGATGATGATTATAGTCCATCAGAGACTGACAGTGAAGATAATGATGATGATGATTGTATTGATAATGAGTTAAGTGATGATGGAAACTTAGAGTATGTGGATGATAGTTATGAACCATTTAAGGATCCATTGTGGGGTAATCACGTAGTTGAAAATGATAATGAAAGTAAATACATCCAAAGGCTTTTTCAAAATGGTGAGATGTATGTAGATAGGGGTTGGGGCAATATTAACCTTGCACCATGGCAGATTTTCACTGATAAGCACCACGTAAGGGAAGTTGATAGGGACTACGCAATACAGTGTGGTTTTGAATTCTTGGTGGAGAGGGAAAACAACAAGATTTACACTGTAGCTTGTTTGGATGCGGGTTGTGGATGGAGACTTCATGCTAGTAGATTACCAGATGGCACTACATGGGCTATAAAAAAGATTGACAATCATGAACATAACTATAGAGCCCTAGAAACACATAACAACCTTGTCACTATAAAATGGGCAGCTATAAAGCTAATGGATGACATTAGGGCAAATAATGACATCTCTGGGAAGACTTTAAATGAACTATTGGAGTCTAGGTTTCGGGTGAGTTTGAAGACTAACACATTGTATAAAATGAGGACATTGGCATTAAAAGAGATTAACAGAGGACATGATGAGAGTTATGGCTACTTACCTAGTTATGCAGAGATGGTGAAGCAAACTAATCAGGGCTCTGTTGCTATTTGTGCATGGGAAGCAGAAGAGTCCATTGAAAGGCCTTTGACATTCACTAGCATTTTCATTTCTTTTGGAGCTACAATTAGTGGATTAGTCAACGGTTGTAGAGGTTTAATTGGGGTTGATGGTGCACATCTCAAGGGTCAATATGGAGGCACACTCCTTTCAGCTATTGCTCTAGATGGTAATAATCAGCTATTTCCTATTTCTTGGGCTATTGTTTCTGGTGAAGATCAAGAAACATGAAAATTTTTTGTTTTGCACTTGAAGAACATACTAAAGGACAGTGGTAGAGGTGATGATTGGACCATCATATCTGATAGACAGAAGGTCAGTTATTCATTTATAACCTTAACACTTATTTATACATAATTATGCTCATAAATTACTTGTTCAGGGAATTGAGGTAGCCTTGAATGAGCTATGGCCAACTGCTAGGAGGAGATATTGCTGCAAGCATTTATTTGCAAACTGGAAGAAAAAATATCCAAGGCCGTTGAGGTATGCACTATTTTGGAGGGCTGCAAATGCCACTTCTCTATTTAAGTTCATCAAAGCTATGGAAGCCATTGACAACGCGTACCCTATGGCAAGGGAGTGGCTTGCACATATTGGAGATCAATCAAGATGGACAAAGTATGCATTTGACCCTAATGTTTGTTGTGACGAGAACAGAACGAACTTTGTTGAGAGCTTCAATGCAACTCTTGGAGTTGATAGGTGGAAACCTGTTTTAACACTACTTGAGGGTAATCTATGCTTTAAAATTTTTTGTTGTACATCATAAATTTCTTGTTTTAGAACTTGAAATCCATGAAGTTGAATAAGGTGCATTTGTGTGATAGGTATAAGGAGGGTAACTATGGTAAGGATGGCCACAAGAAAGAACAAGAGTGAAAACTGGATAGACACTGATTTTTGTCCTAATATAGTGAAGAGAATGAAGTCCCTGATTTCAGACTCAAGAACATGTAAGGCTTTCAATTCTGGTGATGGATTTTATGAGATTAAAGATGGTAAATCCACTTTGTCTATGAGCTTAAATGACCGAACATGCATGGGAAACGCATGGCAACTCACTAGGATCCCTTGCAAGCATACTGTGCGGGCCATTCTACATTCAAGCCAAGATCCCATAAGGTTTTGCAGTGATTGGTACAGTTGCAAAATGTACAAGTAAGCATATGCAAGCACTATTAAATCTATCCAGACCCTGAGCATTGGCCAAAGATCTCATTTCCAATTCCTTGCACATACTCTCAGAAAATTCCTTGCACAAAGAATTACAATATGGATCAATGAGCATGATGGGAGACTTAACATTTTTTCTTAGACTACAAATAAAGTAAAAGAAAGATGACATATTTATTCGTCAAAGTAAATATGTTAGATATTTGCTAAAGAAGTACAATATAGATCAATGCAAAACTGCTAATACGCCTATGAGTGCAACACTAAGTCTAGACCAAGACTAAATGGTAAGAAGGTTGATCAAAAGACTTATAAAGGTATGATTGGTTTTTCATTGTATTTAACAGCTAGTCGTTCGGAATTATGTTTAGTGTTTGCTTAGGTGCACGTTTTCAAGCTAACCCAAAAGCATCTCACTTAACAACAGTTAAGAGAATCTTTAGATATTTGCATGGGACTAAAGACTTCGGTATATGGTACCCTAGTTGTGGAGATTTTTGTTTCATTGGTTTTTCAGATGTTGATTATGCTGGTTATAAGGTGAATAGAAAGAGCACTTCAGGATCGTGTCAATTCTTGGAAAATTTATTGATTTCATGGTATTCTAAAAAGAAAAATTCAGTTGTCTTATCTACGGCTGAAGCTGAATACAGAGCTGCTGGTGCATGTTGTTCTCAAAGCTTATAGATTGCACAACAGCTTCAAGATCTTGGGAGTTGATCTCAAAGGTATTCCAATCAAATGTGATAATATAAGTGCAATTTGTATTACTAAAAATCCAGTACAACATTCACGTACAAAGCACATTGAGGTTTGTCACCATTTCATACAAGATCATGTTGAAAAAGGCCATATTGCTCTATCTTTTATTTCTACAGAAAATCAATTAGCTGATATATTTACAAAACCTTTAACTTCTGATCGTTTTGCATATATTCGTATGGAACATGGCATGCTAAATGATGTTGCATGAACTAAGGGGGGGTAGGGGTTTAATAGTAAAAGTAAAGTGTTACTAAATACTAAGTATGTATTTAGGGGGAGTATTTCATTTTATTTACATGATTTTATGGTTGCATATATGTATGATTATACATGTGTTTGAGAATTGAAAATTAAATTTCAATTTCTTAAAATTAATTGTTACATACAGGTATATAAAAATGGGATTTATATTTAAATACCTTTAATCAATAAAGGATATTTAATTTTAAACTAAGTTTTTGCTTGAAAGTTTTTTTACGTCAACTATACATTCAAGTTTTTTGTTTAATTTACATTGGTTTTTCCAAATGAATTCATCCCCGGCATCCCCGACATAAAACTCTGCGGGCTACGCATCCCCGACAACGGCGCCAAAATTTGGTAAGTTCTTTCTCAGTCGCCTAAACTCTAAGCAAAAATAAATTCACGTAGTTTCCAAATACAACTTAATGTAGTAGGGTAGTAAGGTTCGTATCCACAGAGAGATAGGGTTTGAGAAGGTTTAGTATCATATGTGTTTTAGCAGATGAAATTGAAAACAATCAATAACACAAAGAAAAGGAGGGTTTTGATTCGTTTTTCTAAAATAAAATAACTTGAATAAGCAATGAACTAAGTGAAATCTATAACAATGGTGTTTTCCAAAAATCAATGGAAAGGATATTTTGAGTTAAGTTGATTGTATACTTCTTGTTTCTCATTGATCATTGAATAATTTACTTAAGAAATCCACTTTTGACTACCTATTGTAAAGATGATTATACTTCTATTCTCCTTAAGTGTTGCTAAACATCAAAATCAGTTTGAATGTAAAGCTCTTACTATTAGTTAATTCACTCGAATCAGGAAATAAATTCAATCCAAAAATAGCTTTAAGAAAACATAATCAATAGGTTTGCTAAAACTATTCAAGCAAATAGTTTTCAATCAAAATGAAAAGTTCATTTAGATTCTAATCATTCATAATCTGCATTCACAATTAGAACTAGTTGCTACCATTAATCCAAGTACAAAACTAACTGATTTTGCAAATAGATTTAGCATAAATGAATATTGCAATAACAAGAACAATAGTTGATTTCCAATTCAAACAACATTCATAGGATTATAATAAGAACTCTTCAATAATCAAAATTATATTAAGTAGAGGAATCCTTACAATGAGTAATTAGAAGTTTCCAATCAACCTTCTTCAAGAAATGAAAATTTAAGCTTGAAGCTCCATAACCATGGCAAAATAGAAATGAAGAAAAAGAAGTATTTTAATGAAAAATTACAAGATGATCACATTCCTAAGCTTTCTTGCCTATTTATAGAGATTTGATGAAGCTTCTTGCCATTGGATTTGCTCATCACTCCTCTTTGCAAGCCGCCTCTCAAACCCCTCTAAACATCCAATTGAAAATGAAAATCGAAATAGCAAGCCGCGTAAAACTCTGCGGGCCGCGCATCTCAGTCTGATCCGATTCTTTGCTTTCTTCTTCTTCTTTGCTTGAAATGATATATTTACATAATGACCTTCTAATAAGACTAGGATTATCATCTTAGAGAATTACATCCATAAAACTATTCTATAAAGTAATTTCTCTAATATTTATATAGTTAAATTTAAATTCTACTTAATAAAACCGAAATTGAAATAGAAAAAACACAAAACAAAGTATAATCAACTTGCCACAGATGCACATCTCATTTTAATGTGGAAAATTGCTTCTATAAAAATCGTTGATTATGCCTCACTTATCATTTAAACTATGCATTTTTGTAGTTCTCCTGTTCGTAACAGTGCACTTCCTTATGCTAATCTCCTAACTTTAATCTTTGATCATTTTAATTTACTCTTTGATTTAGATGAAGTAGATTATTCTAATCCTCAATCTCTTTCTAGGCAAAAAGAGGACCTTCAAAAGATGCATGGCAAAAAGCTTTCTCGTCTTAAAATCCAACTCAAAGAACACACCACCCTTTCACGCCTCCAGCCTCTTAACTCTGAGGTAAGTGAAATGAAAATTTCCATACTTTATTTGCATGATAAAGTGTTCACTTGTTAGACACATTTATGAAAGAAATGAAGGGTATGGTCGTTGAAGATGTGGTTGTGGAAGAAGAAGAAGTTGACGAGGGTAATGCTATAGAGAAAAGGAAGGATGCTGTTATGGAGGAAGCCAAGGAGAAAACAGGAGAGAAAGAGGAAGAACAGAAGGAAGAAGAAAAGAAGGAGGAAGAGAAGGAGGAAGCAACGAAAGAACAAGAAATTGATGCCACCCCATCCAAACAATTCCACCACCAATTGTTAAAACTACTCCTGAAACCTCTACACCGGTCAAATCCAAGGCCTCCAAGAAGAGGAAGACAAGGTCTAAGAAGTAGTTTCTATGATGGTTGATGAACAATATTTTTTTTAATTGACAAACAGTTAGTTGTTGTTAAACAATCCAAACATTTTCATCCCTGTTTACTTTTTGATGAAAGTCAAAAAGGGGGAGAAATTATGTAAATTATGCTTATTTTGCTTTGCTCTACTTGTTTTGCTGCTGTATATTCTAGTTTTGTTTCATGATCTTAAGTATATACATTCATGTTCGTGTTAATTGTTACTTGGTTGAAGTTTATAATGTTTGATGATATGTTCTTAATTACTGATTATTGTTTTTGTTCATGTTGTTTCACTTTTGTTCATGTTGTTTAATAATCATTATACACTTTGTTTTTAAAATACTTTGATATGATGCTACAATGTAATATTGATTATTATATCTTTGCATGTATTGTGATTGGATATTTGTTTACTTGTGATTGTGGATAATAGTTTATTATGTTATTGATTTATTATCCATACACATATTTTTATAGGCTTATATCTATATTATATGATTTACTATTCTGATTTTGAAATAGTTTTCCAAGTCTTGAAAAGTTTCTGTTCAATTATATCTTAACGTGTTTTATAAAATTTCTATGTGATTGTTCTTATCATGTTTTTCAATTCATGTTAACATAGTAATATGATTTAGGAAAATATGGTTTTAACTTCCATCAAGGGGGAGATTGAAGACTTAACTCTTTTAAATGATGATAATTCAAAACATATTTTAATTAAACAAATAAATTAAGTAATTATATTTAGTTGTTTAAGTCGGTCCAAAATCATATTAAATAGAAAGTGAATAATTGATATATATATATATATATATATATATATATATATATATATATATATATATATATATATATATATATATATATATATATATATATATATATATATATATTTTAAGTTCGACATATATTGATTGTGATAAAGTATTTTTGTCCGAAATATTTTAAATGTTGATAGATTATTTAATAAACTAGCTAAGCTTGAAATATGCTTGAAATGTGTTTAAATGACTTAAGTTTATCTTAAGGTTGAATTTTTAAGTTTTCAAATAAGTTTAAATGGTTTTAAGATAATTATTTTTAAGATAAGGTTATTTTTGTCATTATCATTTGAAATATTTTAATAGCTCAAAATATATTGAAATTAAGTTTGAATTAAAAATAAAGTATGTTTGAATATTTGAATATATCATTACATGTTTTATTTTAAACGTTTGGATATACTATGTGCTTTATGTTTTATGTTAAATTTGTTATTAAATTTTAATTTGAATTTAAAATTTGTGCTTAAGATATTTAGATGATTAAATGTTAAAGTATAAGTTTCACACGTTTTGTAATTAAGAGTACACGGTTTCTATTTCAATTAGTTGTTTTGAAATTAAGCTACACTAATTAAAGGCTTTCCTATAAATAAGATGATAATTTAAATTGACACTAAAAATAAGAAAAGACAATTTAAATTAATGCTAAAAATAGGAAATAATTTTGAATAAAATTTTACACGTTATTTTATCTAGTTTTTGCTGAGTATTCAATATCTTGTATGAGTTCTAACGTGGCAATACAACAATAGTTGATAATAATAAATTACATCATACAATGACGTAATTATATGAGCTATCAGTGCAACGTCAGTTTGAGTTAAAGTTCAAAATCTTGAAGACTGGCACAAATTAACCAGATCAACGAAATTGACGGATGAAGCTTTTTTTGCTTTACAAGGATGTGTTGAGGCGTGACATATACTAATACAAGGCTTTATTCAGGGATTAAGATTGCACCTCTTCTTAGAATTTTTTCTAGTTGAATTAAGATCTAATATTCTTTAAACGTTCAAAAAGAGTTGTAATTCTTAGTTCATCTAGCTCTTATAATTTGTAATAGGATGAAGTATTAAAAAGAGTTAGAACTTTCATAGATTAATACGCCTAACTTTAGAATACATTTTAAAGTATTCAACTTGTAATCTCTATTGTGAGATTTGGGATTTGTGCTTTTATTAAGGGACTTGTAAGACGTTCTTCAAGGGGAAGAACGTGGTGAGAGAAGATAGAGAGATCTTCTAGGTTATCTTAAAGTCTATTAATAAAAGGCGTTGAAACCTACGGGTTGGAAGAGAACACATAGGCAGGGAGTAGGTTTTTTAGAACCGAACCTCGTTAACATATCGTGTGTTATTGTTTAAGTTTATTTTCGCACAAACGTTATAGATTTATTAATCGACCTAAAACTGTTCCAGAATACAGTTTTGAAAGGTCACCCAAGCTCTTGAGCAAACCTTCCAGACAAAAAATTTTAAACGAGCATACTCTTTATTCACCCCCTCTCTAGAGAGTATTCAAACTCGTATCAACTTTTCAGTTTTTATTCCAAAAAAAAAGAAAAGGAAAAAGATAAAGAAAGAAAAAGAAGTCAAAAATTTGTATAGAAAAATATTAGTAGTTAATAAATGCCAAGTTGTGTGAAACCATGGGTCACTTTGGTTTTTTCGGGTTAACTAACTAGTTATGCTACCTCTTTTTGTAACCTTACCCTTTCTTACCCTTTCTACATTTCATCTTACTCTAACCTTTACCAATTCATCTCTTTTAGGTTGATCCACCTACTTCTAGTGAAGTCTTAGCCTTTGAGTCCTTGAGTACCGAGGTGCGAAACTTTGAAACATCTCTATTTAGAGGTTCACATCAGTTTGAGCCATAGGATGAGGGAATGAGCAGATTTTTAAACACTTGAGTGTGGTTGTTCATCTTGGCTAACATATCCAAAAGTGAGGTCCACTTATACCCATTGTGATTGGTTTGGGAGTCTAAGACTCAGTATGGTAAGGTCATTGCTTGACAACTTGTTTTGAGAATAATTTATTGAACAAGAACACACTTCAAACTTTTTAGAATTGATAATCATAGCTTGCTAATCTATCATACATCTTTTGACAATTTGTGGCTTGTGCGTTCATGATTATAACTGTTGTTAGATCATTCATGTGCATCTATAATTACTTCCCAATTTTTTTTTCTCTTTATGATAATGTAATGCTTGGTTGAGGACAAGAAAGGGTCTGGCTTGGGGGAATTTGTTAGCTATAATTTATCTTTATTTTTACCCCTATAAGTGGCTTGTTTAGCGTGAGGAAACTACATATTATTGCATTGGTTTATTGGATTTTACGCTTGTTTTGCTGCTTTGGTGTTGTATTTCATCTCAGGATCTAATCATCAATACCGAGCACAAACTAGCCCTTTTGGTTGCATACATTGCTGACCTAAACACCGAGGGCTCAAAGAAGTGAAACTTAATGAGCCAAGCCATAAGAACAAGCCAAAAATAAGCCAAAGTAGATCCACTCGACCAGAATGGGCTCGAGCCAAGGTAGCTCGAGCAGTCCGGGAGCATTGCTTGAGTTAGAAGCTGAGTATTACATATTTGAAATTCGCTCGACCGGTCGAGCAAGTTGGCTCGGGTCGAGCGAAGTGCATTCAAACTTCCAGAGCTTCTGATCATCAACAGGATTCAATTCAGGAGTACAAGACATCCGCTCGACTAGTCGAGCAAGATGGCTCGGATCAAGTGGAGCTAAATTTCACATTCTATCCAATTTTTGAAGTTTCTAATGTTGGACCTGATGGTGGCTCGACTGATCGAGGGCGTTCCACTCGAGTCGAGCGAAATGAGCGGCAACAACTTTTGCGATCTTTTTAAGTATCATTCGAGGTCCAATTACATTTGTTGCTTCTAATTGTCGTTCCTAAGACTGCCAGCCACCCTTCCCTATCCATTAGGGGTGGCACCCCCCCTGCTATAACTTACGGGTGGTGGAGCAATCATGAAACCACCACCCCCCACTTGTTCCTGAAGGATATAAATAGAGAAGAGAAAGATGGAGCTAGGCATCTGAGTTTTCACCTTTCATTTTGAGTAATTTCTGTATTCTTCATAGCTTTGCTTTCAATCCAATTAAGAATTAGTGTTTAGCATAATTTCCCTTTGAATTCAATTAGGTACTTTCAACTTCCAATTACAATTTTAATTTCATCCTTTATTGTAATATTCTGCAACTTGGATTCTTCAACCATTGATGTATTATTATTGAAGCTTTTGGAGGGTATTACTTTGAATCATCAAATCATCTTGTTTACCCTTAGATTGAACTTAAAAGGGTAACTTCCATCTTTGCTAATATTGTTTTCAATTCATGTCACTTAGTTATCTTTGATTGTTTGCCTTTGGTTTCATATATTCATGCTTGTAGTTCTTCAACTTATATTTCACTCATCTCTTTAGGATACTCTAGTTTAATTTATTCATCTATGGTTCTTGGCTTGTTTGCAATCTACAATTCCAATATGAGTATGAGTGAGTAGTTTGTTTTGGCTTAGGCTAGGCATTATCACCATGTATGTAATTTGAATTCTTTATCTACCTTTGGCTTGGTTGTGTTGTTTATGGTTTAAAATGGATTTTGCTATCATGTTGTAGTGTCGTTGAATTGAGGGTGAGAATCAATTTTTAACGATAATCTATGCTTAAAAGTTAGGACATCTACACGAGAATTGGTAGATGTTTTAATTGGAAATGTTAAATGTGTGCTTCATGTCTTAAAATATGCTTAGCTCCATGAGAAGAGGTAGTTGAGTATGTTTAGGAAGCTTTTGTTGCTCGAAAGAGAACATTAGTATTTATAATACGTTCTTCCCCATAACAAAACATCCATGACCTAAGGTTAAAGTTTAGTAAACACTACTTTGGTGAGAAAGCCTAGCCTATGCCTCTTAGCTTATTGATCATTTTATCCTTGCTTTAGTTCATTGTATCCTTATCTACTTTTATGCTTTATTTTCATTAAGTACTTTTAAATTGTTTGCTTTAATTATTTTCTATCTCCAAATATTATATTGTACATTTTCGAACACATTAATTGATCGAGAAACTATTAACTTAACCCCCACTCCTTGTGGATTCGACTTGTACTTGCCGATGTACTACGCTACGCCGTGCACTTGCGGTATTACTATTGAAGGACGTAAAGTCCTGATCAGTAACTCTTCAAGGCGCTCAAGAACTCCAGTGGGGTAAGGTCGGGGCAATACGGTTCCTGTTCCTCTATCTCCAAGTCCTAACTCTCTCTCTCTCGGCCTGTTCCCTCTCTTATTGGGACAATTTCTCTCTTTCTCCTTACTTCTAACCTTGTTCATTGTGTCTCTGTACCGGAAAGAGCATGGAGCATACCATGCTTTGTAGATATCTTTGTCAATACTAGGATGCCACTTATAGCATTTTTAATTATACTGTACGATACAAAAAATTTATAATTAATACAACAATGATAAAATTCTAACTCCTTATAATTTAATTGAATGTAATAAAAATAAAGTTATAATATACCTTGAACTCATCCCAATAAAATTTTTTTACTAACTATGGCACCTTTTTCCAAGAAGTACAATTAGAGTTCAGAGACACTTTAAACGTCTTTCTAATTTTGGAAAAGAAGCCTCATTACTCCGTCGAAGCATCAAACCTAAAATATACAATTAATAAGTATATAGTATTAAGCATACATTAATAATTAAATTCATTTAATAAAGTTAAGTTACTGTTTTTTTAACGGGATCCATGGTAGTAATGGCCTACTGTCCCCAGGAATATCCCAAGAAGCATGTTGGAGCATCTAAATAGGCACTTGATGAGGTTCAACATTCTCACAATGAGGATCCGACCCATCGGCAATCCCCTGTTCTTCTTCATCGTCATCCCCTCCATCATAGTCAACATTCTTAACAATATATGAGGGTTGTAGGGATGTCATCTAGGGATGCATATCATGATGGAGGGGCAAATGGGAAGGCACTTTAGATGGCCTTCGATGGTTCATTTGGGAGGGGTAATAAGGCTAGTAGGATTGTTGAAAATTTTGATAATCCCCTACCAGCTATGTTGTAACATTTGGATTGTTGGTAGTGTCTAGTAAAAGATTAATATGTTGATTTAAGAGACTTGAGAAAGATTGTTGGTATGGTGGTTGGTTGACATTCCTATAGTAACTAGGTTTTTGATAACCATAATCACTAGTAGATACATCATATAAGTCAAACCCAAAAAATTAAATAGGTTGTTTGGTCATTATTTTGGTTGTTTGGGTTAGTTATTTTCCATTGTTGATTATATGATATTAACACTAAGCAAAACATAGAATAAGACTTGAACATGATTCTTAAAAAAACAGCAAGAGTAACTACATAAAATACTTAAAAAAATAGAAAGTAATAATTCGAATATTTTCAAAAAAAACCAACAAATGGTAAGCATAAAAAGCAAGTAATAATTCGAATAGAATTATTGCATAAAAACAGCAACGAAATTTAGAAAACAAAATTACAGTAAGCATAAAAACAGCAAATATATAATACATGTTAACAAATAAAACAACAATAAATAAAGGAAAAAGCAAGAAATTCGAAAAAAAAAATAATAATAATAATGGAAAAAACAACAAGAATTTGGACAAAAATAGACAGAACTTCAAAAAAGTTGATGATTGAATGTGGAAATTTTAAAAAAATAACTGAAGATGAATAATCAAAAATAAAACCAAAAATAAGCTATTAAATTACACAAAATTCAATAAACAGTCAAAACTAAACAAAAAAAAAAGCAAAAAGAAAAATAGATGTTAACATGCGCTTCGAAACCACAACACAAAAACAAAAACCAACATCAATACATTGGAAAGATGGACATTGTAATACAAAAAACCAAAAAGCAACAGCACAAAAACATAAATCCAAAAACAAACAGCCAAAATACAAAAAGAGTATAAGACGAGTAAATTCGAAAAATAATCAACCAAAAAAAGCATAAGTAAGTGAATACCTGTGAACATGGACGTTGAAGATGGACATACATTCGAAAAAAGGAGGATGGACATTGAAGATGAACATTAAACATGCATTCAAACAACAACAAGATTGAATATACATTCGAAAATTGGAGATAAAAATAGCTATTAAATTAAAATGAAAAACAACAATGTACATTAAATAACAAAGTATGGGTTGAGAGTATTAGAAAAAGACAAGAAAGTGGCTGGAATCGAGTGCACCGACAGGTAAATCACCGGATTAAATGCCTTAACCTTTGGAGAAAATGAAGAAGTCGATTTTTAAAGCGAAGTTAGAGTATAAATAAGTTAGAGAGAAGATAAATAAGTTAGAGAAGAAGATAAATAAATTTGAAGTGTGAATATTTTGAAACGGATTGAAGTTCATTTAAAGACTGGATGAAAATAGTTTTGCAACAAAGATTTTGTCATCAATTTTGTCTCCTCAATTTTATCGTTTAAAATTCAACAATTGAAAAGTATTTAGCGATAAAATAGGCTACAATGTCTTTGTCGCTAAAGATTTTTTTTCCTGTTAAGAAATAGACTTTTCTCCCTCTGTCAGACTGCTTTTGCTTTGTAGTAATGTGCAAAAAAATGATGTTTAGCGACAAAGTGTTGTCGCTTAGTTTGCAGCTAAAGATAACTTTTGCAGTTCACTTTTGCTTTTTAAGTGTCCTTTTCAGTAACTATTCATTGTCTTGTCTTTCCAGTTCCGTACGTGATAATGTATGGTCAGTTGTAGCAACAAAACTGGTGACAAAGGTTTGGTCGCTAAAATTCACCATATTTAATACCACACAACACTTGATCTTTATAAGTCCCTATTTTAAATTCACCAAGCATTATCTCTTCACATAATTCCTAATTTACTTATTTAGCCACCTTAGTTTGTAAGGATGTGGGTGTGGTTTAGTCTCCAAGCTTAGTTTCTTGACTAAATCCTTACTTACACAGTTAGATTCACTTCCACGATCTATAATCAAATCACATAAGACTTTATCAATCCTACACTTGATTTGGAAGATATTCTCTCTTTGATTAGTCCTATTTATCTTAGGGGTAGCATGGAAGTTTCTTCTCACGAGCAAGTTAAGTTATTCTTCCTTAGGGTAAATCTGTTCACTATCACTTTCTTATGAAACAAATTCCCTGTTAACTCCATAGTCCCTAGACTATTAACCATACAAGAGCCATCTAGCCCATCTACTAGAGTAGAGGGAAGCACTACTTCCTCTTTGCCTTTAATGGAAACTAGCATAGCTCTAGGTCCAACCCAGTACTATTGATCTCAACCCATTCTCTTTGTGCAAAAGCGCTGGCATTTGGACACTCATTCTTGTAGTGACCATGTCCATGGCACTTAAAGCACACAACATCCTTCATATGTGCATTGGGTTTATCCTTTCGCTGAGGTTTGTATGGACTTGATTTGGTTGCCCTCTAATTGCTCACATTAGTTGCTTTAGGACATTGAGTTTTTTGACTTCAATAACCATGTTGAACCCTATTTTTAGCATATTTTTCATATACTAATGCACTTCTACAAGCCCTTTTATATGTAAGGTTCTGTGCTGGTTCTAACTTTTCTCTGATTTCTTCTTTCAATCCTCCTAAAAATCTACCCATCTTCATCTCTTCTGGTTCGTTTATATCAAATGTAAGATCTTCACAGACCATAAAAGTTTGCAATTTTTGTTCATTCGATCCGAATTGAATTTGCTCCAGCGACGTTGATTAGAATTGATTAGTGATTATGACTTGGAGATTGCTTATCATGAGGGTTGTGCGAATGTAGTCACTGATGCTTTGAGCAAGAAATCGAGGCACCCAGTCTCAGCGTTGATAACCTCTGAGGAGTTAAGTAAGGAGTTTCAGAGAATGAACTTAGAGATAATCCAAGAAGGGGAGTTGGAAGCCAAGTTGGGGGCATTGTCCATTCAACCTACATTTTTCGAAGACATTATAGCTAAGCAACTAGACGACCCCAAGTTCATTAAACTTCGGGAGCAGGTCAGTGAAGGGAGAGCTGAAGGTTTTACAATTCATGAGGATGGTAGTCTTCGTTTTAAAGAACGGTGGTGTGTACCAGATGGGTGCGAATCCTTGACGAAGAGATTGTTGAATGAAACTCACAATTCTAGATACTCAGTTTATCCTGGTGGAGACAAGATATATCAAGATTTAAAATGCATGTTTTGGTGGACGGGTATGAAAAGAATATTGTAAAATTTGTTGCTAAGTGCTTAACGTGTCAAAAGGTCAAGAGTCAGCATAAGAGACCTGGTCGATTATTACAACCTCTAGAAATTCGTGTGTGGAAGTAGGACGATATTTGCATGGATTTTGTGTTGGGTTTGTGACAAAGGCTCTTTTTACAGTCGTTATGCTTGCCAAAGTAATTTACGACTACTTCTAAATATAATACAACTAAGTAATATAATAATAAGCAGAGGTTGGATCCACAGGGAAAGTAGGACCTTCAATTGATTTAAGTATATCCTCTTAGATAAGATCACTGATAAAAGGGGGAGTTAAGTGTAATGATGAACAAACTTGTTTAACTAAAAAAAATTAATGAAGATGATGTGATTTTAAACAGATAAAAACGATTCTCGAGTACTTGTTAGTATTCCAAATTCATACATTAATTTTCAATCTTCCCAAATCAACATAATCAACTAGTCTGTTGAAAGGAAAAGCATCTTTATCTTGATTATAAATGCATAAATGAAAAGCATCAAAAATTCATCTTAACAAGTCAAAAAACTTATGGGATTGTAAACTAAAGCAGGATTACAATTAACCCAAAATGATAATCCTTCTTAAACAATTTATAAACTAAAGCAAGTTCTATAAATTCTTTAAGTTGCTACCACACTTAAATTAGACAAAGCAATCTAATTCAATAGCATTTGAACAAGCAATTAGAAAACCTATTTGCAACTAAGCATACCAATTAACCCAATTCAATTCATATTCAAAAGTAAAGAGATTATCAAAGATGATTGTATTAATAAAGGGGAAAACTTACAATTCAATGGCAAAAGAGGATACAAACTTTCCTCAAGATGAGATCCTTAGCCAACAATGGCCATTTCCAACAAAAGTATGAAGAACAATAAGTTTAAAGATTTTTCCCTAACTCTCAAACCCTAATACAATATCAACTAAGTGTTTTTGATTGCAAAAAAACTGCCCCTCCAACTATTACAATCCATCCCCTTTTATATTAATTTACAAAAGCTTACTTGCAAAAGAGGAGAAGAAGAGAAATCATTACTCTGATTTTCGCCATTTCTTCGTCAACCTTGCTGCTTCTTTTATCCAATCGCATTCCCCAAAATGAAGGCGGCAAGTTTAAAATCAAATAAAGCTGGGCGCTTCAGGTCACTCTTTGGGTTCTCGTGGACAGACTTACTAAGTTGTCAAGGTTTATTCCAATGATGTAAGTGGGATATGGAACAACTTGCTCGTGCTTATATTAAGTACGTGATTCGTTATCATGGGATACCTCGTACTATTGATTCCGATCGGGATACTCAATATTTGTCACATTTCTAGAAATCACTACAACAGGCGTCGGGGACCACCCTTCTTCATAGTACGTCTTTCCACCCAATGACTGATGGTCAGACGAAACGTGTCAATCAGATACTGGAGGACATGTTGAGAGTGATAGCCATGGAATGGAAAGGTTCATGGGATGAACACTTGGATCTGGTTGAGTTTTCTTATAATAATAGTTATTAAGCTACGATTCAAATGGCTTCGTCTGAAGCACTTTATGGTCGTAAGTGTCGTAGTCCAGTGTATTGGGATGATTTTACTGAATCTGCCACCTTAGGACCTGAAATGCTTGTTCAAATGACTGAGCAAGTAAAGTTAATTCGCGATAAAATGAAGGCAGCCAGGATAGACAAAAATCGTACGCCGATCTCCGACGTCGACCTGATGAATTTGAAGTGGGTGACAAGGTTCTACTTCGTGTGTCTCCAATGAAAGGAGTAGTTCGTTTTCATGCTCGTGGAAAGTTAAGCCCACGTTTCATAGGTCCTTATGACATTTTGGAGAAAGTAGGGAAGTTAGCCTATCGGTTAGCGTTGCCTAATGCTCTAGGTAAGGTGCATGATGTCTTCCACATATCACGACTGAAGTGTTATGTCGCAGCCTCTTCTCATGTTTTGGATCCAAAACCTTCGGACCTTGATGAGAATTTGTCTTACGAAGAACAACCTATTCGAATACTAGATAGGAAGGTTCGTAGTACTCGTAGGAAGGATATCACTATGGTTAAGGTGTTGTGGTCCGATCATCGTTCACAAGAAGCAACTTGGGAAACGGAAGACTCCATGCGATAGAAGTATCCTCACCTTTTCTCTCAGGTTAGTAAGTTACGGGGGCGTAACTTCTTTAAGGGGGGTAGAAGGCGATAAAAGTTTTGCACATTTTCATGCTTTTGGTTATTTTTGTGTGTGTGGCTATGAATTATGAAATTGATTGTGTACTCATGTTGCTGGAGTTTGTGTTTTGTTATGTGTTTTGCTTTTGCGGTCAAAACCCTTTTAAGGGGGATGGTCTGTAACACCCCAACATTTTCTGAATTAGTAATTTTACTTATTAATATTACTTTATTAGGAAATAATTTATTTAATCAAAAAGGTTACACCTTTTTCATGGAAATGGGCTAACATATGCAATTTCAACCCAATTTCAATTTCAACAACTAACCCAACCTAAATAAATTTATGATTTAATTAAAAAAATTCAAATAAAAAAAAGAAAAAATGGAGTGAAGGGCCGACCAAGTATAGAGTTTTAGAGGGATTTTGTAACTCCATTTTGAGGAATTTGAAAGCTTTTAATTTCATTACAAATAATAACCAATTCCTAAATCTAAGCATTTTTTTTCTACCAAACAAATCAAAAAAAAAAAAAAAAAAAAAAAAAAAAAAACTCCCTTCTTTTTCTCCTCTTCACACGGCTAACTCCTACATTTTTGGGTTTCTCCCATCGTTTCTAATTTAATTGTAAATATACTTTCTAATTATGTTTTATTTTTATTAATCAAAAGGCATGAATTTTATGTTTAAATAATTATCAAATAATAACTTTATTAAATCTGAAAACTTTTTTATTTATTATATTATATTGTATCTTATAATTTATAATGTTTGTATGTTGTAGAAATTTCTAATGGGTGTTAGATTGTAGAAGTTATGAGCATGTTCATATGATTAGTTTTTGTAGGAATGATTTAAAAAAATAATTCAATGGAGTGTATATTATGATTTGAGATAACATGATTGTTTATATAATTTTTTATGACTATTAAGAAGAAATTTATGGAAGTACAATATGTGCTAAGTTTGAAGATTGTGTTGATGAAAGTGTGTAATTTGATTTTAAATTTTATTGTGAGGTTAAAATGCTAAAGATGAAATAATTTAAAAAAAATTTATTTAAAGGTTTATGAATGTGATGATTATAGAATTTGAATAGGATGATAAGATATTAATATTTCAGATTTCTTAGCAATTTGACATAATCCTGTAGGGTTAGAAAATTTGTCAAAAAATGAGTTTTTGGACTCTTTTTGACCTTAAAATATGTTAAAAATACTTATGGCCCGTTTGGTACATGGTATTAGAGGGCGGTAATGGTAATAAAATTAAGTAATAAAAATTTTGGTTGTTTGGATGCCTTCAATGGTAATGGATGGTAATAAAATAAGGTAATGAAATTACCAAAAAGAGCCATTTTTATTACCATCAAACAACCTGGTATTAGGCTGTAATGGTAATGAAGTATTACTGTGGTAATAAAATAAGGTAATGTTGTTTCGAGCTGAAGAAAAAAAATAATGAAGAAAAAAAAGGTAATGTATGTAATTATCCAAAAAAAATATTATTATTAAAAAAAGAATCATTAGATAGAATAATTTAGATACAATAATGCTTTTAGATACAAATATACAATAATGAAACTAAGAGTCATTACCAATTTTTATTACTAACAACCAAATGCAATCAATGGAATATTTTCTTCCATTACCATTCTTTAGTCATGCACACCAAACAAAAGAATCTTCATTACCAATTCTCATATCCATTCCTTCATTACTATTGCCATTACAACATTTCATTCCCATTACTTCATTATCATCAACAATACGGGCCGTTAGGGTACTTTAATTGCCATGAAAATTGGTACCCGGGGGTTTTGATGCGTTCGAACGCAACGGTGAAGTCAAAATTTCAATTTGACAGTGCTGGCATGCTGTTCTGGATAGATTCTTAAATCTGAATATTTTTTTATGTTTGTGCTGTTATGAAGTGTGTTGGGTGATCATGAATTTATTGTAGAGCGACTTAGTGTTAGGTGTGTGTGTGTGTGTGTGTTTTGATTGTGGGTTGAGTTAGTATAAATGTATGCTTATTCCCATATGTACGATTGAATCATGTAGGAACTCGATTAGTGACGGGAAGTTGATAAGTACGTTTAGGATTTTACTTTTGCTTTCTTAAGGTACGTACACGCAATAAAACTTTGTACATCATGGATTGGTTGTTATGAAGTAATGATAATAATAATATATTGAATAAAGTATGAAGATGATGTTATGCTTTCTCAATCAAGAGATATGATTTCAATAACTTGATGAGTAGAGGTAGTATGACCTCACTAACTTTAAAGTAGACATAGTATGACATCGATTGGTGGAAAGAATTTTACTCGCGGTTTATGGGGGCATTATGAGCCACTGCGTGGGTATGCATACTTAACCATAGGCACCGAAGTAAGTGTTGCCTATGGTAGAGACTTTCTTAGGGGTTAGCTTTCCCTAATGTATTGTCTCACTCTTGAAGTTTGGGGTTTGTTTCGGCAGTATGGCCGGAAAAGTACAGAAGTATGGTTGATTGATTCAATGAATCATTTGGAATTTATTAAAAACTAAATATTGAACTGTAGCCAACGTATGGTAGCTTGTTATTTTGCTTTATGTTATAATGTTAATATTATAAGAGATGTTTTGCTGACGTGTACCTTTGATCTTAACGATTCTGCGATGATGTTGTTTCCCTTTCGGGGTTAACAACTAGTAGTGAGTTAAGTTGCAGACTGGGGATTGAGGATTACACCTGAAGAATAAAACAGATAGAGTACATAAGGATTTTAATTTTGAACTTTATTAGCTTTTAAGGAATGGATTTGTTTAAGAGGCGACCTCGCTCTCGAGATGTATTCCTTGGACTTTTGATTTCATATCGCTTATCCGCTGCTAAGGCTATAATATCACTAACAATCTATAATAACTCTAGTAGAACTCGATCCGCAAGTCTTAACTTTAAAAATTTCGTTTTCTCATGCCTTTATGACATCTTGGTTTAACTCGGGTCCTGTCAGTTTTCTTTTAAATTATAAAAATCTCTCTTTTAACGATCCGAGTTTTTTCGGGATGTTACATTCTTTTTTAGTTTGTCTCATTATGCTTGATAGAAATTTATTTTTAGCGATGACATACACTAACTCTTTAATTTTTACCACGTATTAACTTATTTTCTTATCTTATCTACACATTTCTCTTAACTTTCTATAACATATACCTTTTTTTTCCTAATTTTTAAAAATATTTTTAGGAGGAGTTTGGTATAAAGAGTGGAAATGGAATGGAAAGGAAATAGATAAAGAAGGGTAATGGTAACGATAAGTGTTATTATTATGAGTTGTTTAGTATAGCCATGAAAAGGAAATATTGATTTTTGTTTCCCTTTGTTATTGTTTGGTATATAGATAAGAAATTCTTCACTTCAGAATTTTTAATAGTTAATTTGTTTATAAAAAAAAAGCAACTAAAATTATAATTTTCATATGAACCTCAAATCATTTGTTACTCTGCAACTTTGATCAAACACCTTTTGAGTATTAAACCAAAGAAAAATTATCTAGAATAATTTAACATTTTCATGATATTCTTATAATAGGTGGGATTATTCATGATTAATCAGGTTATCGGATTTACTCTAGAAAAATACCTCCCAAGTTGGAATTATTCGTTTTTAATCAATAGGTGAGATTATTGTAGGCAAATCATGAAAATATTGGATTGTTGTAGGTAATTTTTCCTAAACCAAACTACTACTCCATGAACATGTCCCTTTGTAAGTGCCCAAGAGCGATGAATATACAATAATATGAAATAATGTAGTAAAATTTCTAATTAATTTATGTCTTTTTATTACAATTTGAAGGTAATTAATTTAAAAATGAACTACTTGTAATGAAATCAAACTCGTGCTCTTGATGAGAAGCTATAACTGAAATTTTACACCAAAAAATTTCTACATTGTCTACAATAATTTGAAGGTAAATTGAAAAAAAATGAACTACTAATATTTGTAGTAAAATTCAAGTTGGTTGCACTGAATTGAAAAAATGAGTATGAAATGACCAATTTTGATCCTGAAGAAAAAATGTAGATGAATTTTATTTTTTAAACTTAAAAGAAATTAAAAATAATGAAATTAAAAAAAAAAAGATTATAGAGAAAATATAAAAAAGAAAACAAAAAACCTTTAAAAAAAACGAAGAGATTGGCCATGAGGAACTTGGGACATGGGAGCCAAGGGAGAGACCTAGAATTAGTAAGCCATGAGAAGAAGTTATAATACTTGAAGGAGATGATCATAATAATTCAAAACAATATTTGTTTCTCCACCTTTTCTAAAGGTAACATATCAAGGGCATGTGTTACCCCTAAGTAAGGGTAATACTTACCCAACTCTTTAAAACAAACACTAAGTAATGATTTCAAGTAATTAAATGTATTACCAATCACAAAATTTACGTAACCATGTATTTATTGTAAAGTCCAGCACATGGATATTTGAGTTATGATAAACATTCTATAATTGACACTTAAAATAATCAATAACCAATAACCAAGATGGGGTTGGACAACCATTGTGTATGCTCTTATATGTTGTCATATTGACACTGAAAATATACTTCATATCATATGCAATTTGTCAAACAATCAACAAAATTTAATTGGTCAAGGTATCTATATTATATATTTAATGAAAAGAGATAAAAGAAGGAAAATATGTATTTTCAGCTTAAATTTTTGTTTATTTATCAAAGATTTTTTTTTTTATAAAATTTGATATGAATTTTGGGTGTGAGAAATAGATAAAATAAAACCCAGCTAAACTAAATTAAATACAGTAAAACCGAAGTAAAACAAGTTTGTTTATGTTCAAAAAGCATCTCTGTTTCTGTTTTTTTTTTTTTGAAGGATAAAAACAGATAAGGTGCAACACTGAAAGAGAAGAGAACTGAGTAGAGAAAAAAAAACAGAGGAAATGGCTTGGAGTAAAGCTTTAACTTTATCTCTTCATCCATTTCAATCCAGTAATTCCTCAATCTTCATTACAATCCCCATTTTCAATCCTTCGTATTCACCCTTTTCTTCTTCTTGTTCTTCCACACTTCTGGGTATTAATACTTGTAATTCAAAATCAAAGCTAGTTGTGTTTAATCTTCCCTTACAAAAAACCCTTCAATCTTCATCAAATTTCATTAGTAAGGCAACCGAGTATAAATTTCCTGACCCAATTCCTGAATTTGCTGAATCTGTAAGTTCATGGTACTTTTAAATTTTTGGTAAATTTTTTGTTTGTGTACTTTGGAAATTAGGAGACAGAAAATGATATGGTTGTTGAATCTTCAACAACCATTTAAGATCAAGAACTGATTTTCAAAGATAGAAAAAGAGGGAGAAAGAAGAAATTTCAGAAGAAAGAAGGAATTCTGTTTTTATTCATATGCTTTGTGTCTTACATTTAGTTTGTTTATCTACTAATGCAACAAACAAACTAACTTGTCACAATTCTTACTAAACATATGCTTATCATGCTTACACTACATCATACACGTGCTTAGCATGATTACACTACAACAGAAAAGTTTGACACATTTGGTGAAGAAGTTATCAAAGAAAGATGTTTATGGGGATGAGTTGGATGAAGTTGTGAGCAAATGTACTGAGGTAATTAAGTGTTAAAGTATATAACATATCAGGGCCTTAATCATCAGTTTAAACTTTTAGTTGAGTTGATTCCTTGACATAGCGTGTTAGAGTATATAACATATTCTAGGGCCTCAACCATAGTAAGCTTTTGGTTGAGTTAGTTCTTTAACATGGTATCAGAGCCAACGTGACAAGAGGTCACGGGTTCAAATCTCAACCACCCCTCATTTAAAGTGTAATATTTTGTGCTTATGCGCATCCACACTTCTAACCAAATGGACTTTCGTGTGAGGGGGTGTGTTAGAGTATATAACATATCCTAGGGCCGTAACCTTCAGCTAATAATTGAGTTGGTTTCCTTGACATTAAACGTATAAATCATCCCAATCTTGATTTTTCAGCTCATGTTTACCCATTATTCATTTCAAAGTGAAGAGGAAAGTGTAAATTATCCAAATGTGTTTAAAACTCCACATCCTTCCCCGTATTATACTCCAGCAAGTCCTGTGAATCCCCGACCATCAGAAGTTAATGATAGAGAATCATGGCCCCCTGATATTCCTAAGGAGCAAGCGGGATAGGATTATAATTTTTATGCTTATGGTGGATGGTTTTATTTTTAGAATGAGCTTACGATTTTTTTTTCTCTTTCTCTTAATCAAGTATGAGATATGTTATTTTAGAGTGTTTTCTTATTGAATTCTAATAAAATTTTAAGTTTTTTATTGCATATTAGTTGGTTAATTGTTTTTTATATGAACAAGATGTATTTATTTTAAATTTTAAGTTTTGTTTTGACTAAAGAATGACTCGCCTAGAGACAAACGCTAATCAAACTCTGAATACTCCACACGACGGATCTCCTTTTGAAATTAGGAGTCTAATTGGAGGAAATAACCAGAAAAGTAATATCACATTGCTTCTGGCAAGACTATTGGAGGGTCATCAAAGAATACTTGAAGAGGGTTAGAGAAATAAAAATTCTGATGATAATAAATAAAGTGTACAAACGAATGATTGATTTGAAAATTGGATCTTCAGTATGGAAAAGTTGTTTGACACGGCTGCTTGTCCGGATAACTTGAAGGTGATGTTTGACACTAACTATCTACTATCTTAAAGGTAAAGTAGATCTTTGGTGGAAGATACGAGTAGTGAAGAGTGTTAGAGATCAGCCTGGTTTTGATTGGGACAACCTGCAAGCTTTGAAGAGGAGAAATTTTATCCCGTCGAAAGAAAGAGAATTTTCTGGATCTTCGACAAGGTGATAATATGACTGTTCAAGAATATCTTCACTAAATTTAATGAGCTCGCTCGATTTACACCGACAGACTCTATGAGGAAGGAAAGGTTCGAGGAGGGTCTGATCTTTAAGAATCAAGATCATCAGCATGGTGGACCAAGTCGTTCAATATCATCAGCATCAACATATCCTTTTCCATTATCTTCCTCATTGATCGTCTCTTCATTAATATTATCAGATGATGGGAAGTTGGGATCAGATTCTCCGTCGTCACCACCATCAAGATCGTCCTCCAAAGGTGGGATGCATAAGTCCGAGGTAGAGGTAAAGGATCAGTTACCACATAATCAACAATTGTGTTGAAACCAGTGAAAACACCATCTTCCAAGATTCTAGTTTCATGGTCACCATCAATATGAATATCACGTTGTTTGTAAGAGTAAGGAACATCAATATATCCCTGGGTAACTGTAAAAGTTTGACTTCTAGGAGGTATTGTTACCTTTACTGAACGCTCTTGTGTTTGAGTCTCCCTATTTACGATGGACCATTCAACATTATTATTTCCAGACTTTTCCATACCAATTTCCGTTGTCAAAATTAGCCTCGGGATCGCAGTAACTTCTACAGATGAGGGTTCAAACACCTTCCATGAATGCGACGAGTAGAACCTCTCTTCACTCATCTTTTCGTAAGGGAAGGAAACTTTTTCATCCCTTTCTTCAGTAAAGGAATAGTTGGTTGTTGTTCTATTCACAGTCCGTCGTGTTTGTAAATTATATATTCTGCCATTCTCCAAATCGTAACTGTTTGTTTTTTATGACATGAAAAATTTATAAGACTTGGTTATTTCCATATAAAGTCTAGCTATCATTTCTATATTTAAAGATCCAACCATGAGCTAATAACATGTCAATTGTTGCACTTCAGAATCGTTTCTAAGGAACGATCATCTTGTGACCTGTTAGTGCATTCTGTTTTAGGTGATTATTTGTTTTAGTTCATTTGTCAATGAAATCTTGTAAATATTGTAGTCACAAACTTTATAAAAGGTTATTGTTAATAATGCTCTTAGCTCTCGTAATTTTGGAGGTCTATTTTTGTTATTATATTTACTTTTTTTTGAAACATTTTATTATATACTAGTTTCGTCTTGTAATGATACGATTTGTAAATTAAAATATTTCTTATCAACAAAATAGTTCTCTTTACTTGATAATAAAGATATTTCTATTCCGAATTGGCTCTTCAACAGTCATCACTGCCTCAGGGATTATGCTATCTGTAGAAGCTCAAAGATAATCTTGACCTTCGATGCTATTCCATCTCATACAATACCTATTCCTAGCCAAGCTCAACAAACAATGGTTTTGCTTTGCGTGCTTAGCCTGACTGGGCGGAACAGAGTTAGTGCAAAGGAGGGTTACATCATCATACTTAATCCATTCCCATTGATTCCTTATCCAAAAAAATTAGGATGTTTGGGGGACTCAAACCTAATGAAGAATTAGTAACAAATGAGTTAGTTACAAACATAATAAAATTGAAGAAAAAAAATTAAAACACATATATGAAAAACCTTCGTATATTTTAACATTCACTAATTAACATAAAGTGAAAATTAAGTTAGTTACTTTGTGTTAGGATTATTAGAATGTTTTAATTATTTCTTAATTTAGTTAATTACATAATTACTCTTTTAATTATTTATTTATTTCTTAATTCCATTATTATTTCAATATTATCATGTCATTCATTTTTGAAAAAAGTCTCTAAAAAAATTACTAAAATAGCAAAATCATTGGGAGGTGCTAGCTCCAAAAGAAAGGTCACTTCAACTCTGTTGGTATCAACAACACCTTCTATTAGTATTATAATTATGAACCAAATTATCCAGAAGGGTACGACCAAAAATTACACGATTATGCAGAAGAAGTAGAAAGAGAAATACAAATTGAAGAAGAAGAACAAGAAGAGAAACCAACGACCCCTATTGGGATGCATAGATCTCGACAATAAACAATAAAAATTGAACAATGAACAATAAACAATAAACAATGAATAATGAACAATGAACAATGCACAATGAACAATGAACAAAGATTAATGAACAATGAACAACGAACAAAGAACAAACAATGAATAATGAACAATGAACAATGAAAAATGAAAAATTAACAATGAACAATGGACAATGAACAATGATCAATGAACAATGAAAAATGAACAATGAACAATGAACAATAAACATTGAAAATTGAACAATGAATAATGAACGTTAAAGAATGAACAATCAACAATCAACAATGAATAATGAACAAGGAACAATGATCAAGGAACATTGAACAAAGAACAAGGATCAAAGATTAATAAACAGTGAAAAATGAACAATGAACAAGTAACAATAAACAATGAGCAATGAACAATAAACAATGAACGATGAACAATAAACAATGAACAATGAACAATGAATAATGAACGATAAACAATGAACAATGAACGTTAAACAATGAACAAGAATTAATGATCAATGAACAAGGAACAATGAACAATAAAAGATGAACAATGAACAATGAACAATAAACAAAGGACAATAAACAATGAACAATGAACAATGATTAATGAACAATGTACGATGAAAAATGAACATTGAACAATGAACGATACACAATGAACAATGAACAATGAACAAAGAACAAAGAACAAAGAAAAACGAACAATGAACAATGAACAATGAACAATAAACAATGAAAAATGAACATTGAACAATGAACGATGAACAATGAACAATGATTAATGAACAATGTACGATGAAAAATGAACATGGATCAATGAACAATGAGCAATGAACGTTAAACAATGAACAATGAATAATTTACGATGAACTACGTACAAGGATCAATGAACAATGAACAATGCACAATGAACAATAAACAATGATCAACGAACAATGAACCATGAACAATGAACAATGAAAAATGAACAATAAGCAATAAAAATGGAACAATGAACAATGAATAAGGAATAATGAACAATGAACAAAGAACGATGAACAAAGATTAATGAACAATGAACAACGAACAATGAACAATGAACAATGAACAAGGAACAATGATCGATGAACAATTAACAATGAACAAGGATTATAGATTAATGAACAATGAACAATAAACAATGAATAAGGAAGAATAAACAATGAATAATGAACAAAAAACAAAGAACAAAGAACAATGAAAAATGAAAAATGAACGATGAACAATGAACAATGAACGTTAAACAATGAACAATGAACGTTAAACAATAAACAATGAACAATGAACAATAAACAATGAACAATGAAATGAAACATGAACGATAAACAATGAACAATGAAAAAGGAACAATGAACGATGAATAATGATTAATGAACAATGAATAAGGAACAATGAACAACGATCAATGAACAATGAACAATAAACAATGATCAATTAAAAATGAACAATGAACAATAAAGAATGAAAATTGAACAATGAACAATGAACGTTAAGCAAAGAAAAATGAACAGTGAACAATGAATAATAAACAATGAACAATGAACAATGAACAATGAACAATGAACAAGGATCAAAGATTAATGAACAATGAAAAATGAAAAATGAACAATGAACAAGTAACAATAAACAAAGAGCAATGAAAATAAACAGTGAACGATGAACAATGAACAATGAAAAATGAATAATGAACACTGAAAAATGAGTAATGAATAATGAACGATGAACAATGAACAATGACCGTTAAACAATGAACAAGAATTAATGATCAATGAACAAGAAAAAATTTACAATGCACGATGAACAATGAATAATGAACAATGAACAATGAACAATAAATAATGAACAATGAACAATGAACAATGAACAATCAAAAATCAACAAAGATTAATGAAAGATTAATGAACAATGAACATCGAACAATGAACAATGAACAACGATTAATGAACATTGAATAATGAATAATGAACAATGAACAAGGATCAAAGAACAATGAACAATGAACAATAAACAATTAAAATTGAACAAAGAACAATGAACAATGAATAATGAACAATGAACAATGCACAATGAACAATGAACAATGAACAAAGATAAATGAAAAATGAACAACGAACAAAGAACAACGAACAACGAACAATGAATAATGAACAATGAACAATGAACAATGAACAATGAACAACGAAAATGGAATAATTAACAATGAACGATGGACAATGAACAATGATTAATGAACAATGAAAAATGAACAATGAACAATGAACAATAAACATTGAAAATTGAACAATGAACAATGAACGTTAAAGAATGAACAATGAACAATCAACAATGAATAATGAACAAGGAACAATGATCAAGGAACATTGAACAAAGAACACGGATCAAAGATTAATAAACAGTGAAAAATGAACAATGAACAAGTAACAATTAACAATGAGCAATGAACAATAAACAATGAACGATGAACAATGAACAATGAACACTGAACAATGAAGAACGAACGATGAACAATGAACAATGAACGTTAAACAATGAACAAGAATTAATGATCAATGAACAAGGAACAATGAACAATGAATGATGAACAATGAACAATGAACAATAAACAAAGAACAATGAACAATGAACAATGAACAATGATTAATGAACAATGTACGATGACAAATGAACATTGAACAATGAACGATAAACAATGAGCAATGAACAATGAACAATGAACAACGAACAAAGAAAAACGAACAATGAACAATAAACAATGAAAAATGAACATTGAACAATGAACGATGAACAATGAATAATGATTAATGAACAATGTACGATGAAAAATGAACATGGATCAATGAACAATGAGCAATGAACGTTAAACAATGAACAATGAATAATTTACGATGAACAACATACAAGGATCAATGAACAATAGACAATCAACAATGAATAATAAACAAGGATCAACGAACAATGAACAATGAACAATGAAAAATAAAAAATAAGCAACAAAAATGGAACAATGAACAATGAATAAAGAATAATGAACAATGAACAAAGAACGATGAACAAAGATTAATGAACAATGAACAACGAACAAAGAACAAAGAACAATGAACAAGAATAAATTATCAGTTAACAATGAACAATGAACAATGAACAAGGAACAAGGAATAATGATCGATGAACAATTAACAATGAACAAGGATTATTGATTAATGAACAATGAACAATGAATAAGGAAGAATAAACAATGAACAATGAACAATAAACAATAAACAAGGAACAATGAAAAATGAAAAATGAACGATGAACAATGAACAATGAACGTTAAACAATGAACAAGGAACAATGAACGTTAAACAATGAACAATGAACAATGAAGAATAAAAAATGAACAATGACCAATGAACAATGAACGATAAACAATAAACAATGAAAAAGGAACAATGAACGATGAATAATGATTAATGAACAATGAATAAGGAACAATGAACAACGATCAATGAACAAATGAATAATGAACAATGATCAATGAAAAATGAATAATGAACAATAAAGAATGAAAATTGAAAAATGAACAATGAACGTTAAGCAATGAAAAATGAACAGTGAACAATGAATAATAAACAAGGAACAATGATCAATGAACAATGAACAAGGATCAAAGTAATGAACAATGAACAAGTAACAATAATCAATGAGCAATGAACAATAAACAGTGAACGATGAACAATGAACAATGAAAAATGAATAATGCACACTGAAAAATGAGCAATGAATAATGAATGATGAACAATGAACAATGAACGGTAACCTATGAACAAGAATTAATGATCAATGAACAAGGAAAAATGTACAATGAACGATGAACAATGAATAATGAACAATGAACAATGAACAATAAATAATGAACAATCAACAATCAACAATCAACAATCAACAAAGATTAATGAACAATGAACAACGAACCATAAACAATAAACAATGAACAATGAACAATGAACAATGAACAATAAAAAATGATTAATGAACAATGAATGATAGACAATGAACAATGATCAATGAACAATGAACAATGAACAATGAAAAATGAATAATGAAAAATGAATAATGGACAATGAACAATGATCCACGAACAATGAACAATGAACAAAAAACAATGGACAATGAACAATGATCAATGAACAACAAACAATGAACAATGAACAATGAGTAATGATCAACGAACAATGGACAATAAACAATGAACAATGAACAATGAAAAATGAATAATGAACAATGAATGATGGACTATGAACAATGATTAATGAAAAATGAACAATGAACAATAAACAATGAAAGTTTAACAATGAACAATGAACGTTAAGCAATGAACAATGAACAATGAACAATGAACAATGAATAATGAACAAGGGACAATGATCAATGAACAATGAACAATGAACAAGTATCAAAGATTAATGAACAATGAAAAATGAACAATGAACAAGTAACATAAAACAATGAGCAATGAACAATAAACAATTAACGATGAACAATGAACAATGAATAATGAATAATGAATAATGAATAATGAACAATAAACCATGAATAATGAACGATGAACAATGAACAATGAACATTAAACAATGAATAAGAATTAGTGATCAATAAAAAAGAAAGAATGTACAATGAACAATGAACAATGAACAATGAACAATGAACAATAAAGAATGAACAATATATAAAGAACAATGAACAATGAACAATGAACAATGAACGATAAACAATGCACAATGAACAATGAACAATGAATAATGATTAATGAACAATGAATAATGAATAAGGAAGAATAAACAATGAACAATGAACAATAAACAACGAACAAGGAACAATGAAAAATGAAAAATGAACAATGAGCAATGAACGATGAACAATGAACAATGAAGAATGACCAATGAACAATGAACGATAAACAATGAACAATGAACAAGGAACAATGAACGATGAATAATGATTAATGAACAATGAATAAGGAATAAAGAACAACGATCAATGAACAATGATCAACGAACAATGAACAATGAACAATGAACAATAAAGAATGAAAATTGAACAATGAACAATGAACGTTAAGCAATGAACAATGAATAATGAACAAGGAACAATGAAAAACCTATCTTAGCACGTAATTTCAAGCATATGACTATTGTGTTTAAATTCTAAGCCTTTTAATAAAATAATATAAATTAATTAATGTTCTGCGCCAAGTTTCATGCCAAACAAACCAAGTTTTAACTACTTTAAGCAAGTAAGTGCCAAAATATCCTAAAAAAACCTTTAACACGAAACTTAGCAGACAATTTCTAGCATATGACTATTGTTTTCAATTCTAACCATTTTAATGCAATAATATACACCAAATAGTGTTGTGTGCCAAGTTTCATGCCAAACAAACCAAGTTTGAACAAATTTAAGCGAGTAAGTACAATAAAAGATTTAAAAACCTTAAAAATATAACTCACAACTAATTTCAAGCATATGACTATTGTTTTCATTTCTAACAATTACAATTCGATAATGTATACCAAATACTGTTGTGTGCCAATTTTTTACGCCAAACAAACCAAGTTTGAACGAACTATTTCAGGCGAGTAAATGTCAAAAAAGCTTAAGAAATCTTAAAAATGCAACATAGCACGTTATTTCAAGGGTATGAATAATTTTTACAATTCTAACCATTTCAATACAATAATATATAACAATTACTATTGTATGCCAAGTTTCATGCAAAAGAAACCAAGTTTTACCTACTTTAAGCGAGTAAGTGCCAAAAATTCTTAAATAACCTTAAAAACGAAAAATAGCACGTAATTTCAAGCATATGACCATTGTTTTCCATTCTAACCATTTCAATAAAATAATATATACGAAATATTATTGTGTACCAAGTTTCATGCCAAACAAACCAAGTTTGAACTAGTTTAAGCGAGTAAGTGCTAAAAAAACATAAAAAATCTTAAAACGCAACTTAGCACATAATTTCAAGCATATATGACGATTGTTTTCAACTCTAACCATTTTAATCCAATAATATATACCAAATAGTGTTGTATGCCAACTTTAATGCCAAACAAACAAACTTTGAACTACTTTAAGCAAGTAAGTGCCAAAAAAGCATAAAAAACCTTAAAAACTATCTTAGCACGTAATTTCAACCATATGACTATTGTATTTAAATTCTAAGCCTTTTAATAAAATAATATAAATCAATTAGTGTTGTGCGCTAAGTTTCATACCAAACAAACCAAGTTTTAACTACTTTAAGCAAGTAAGTGCCAAAATATCTTTAAAAAACCTTTGACACGAAACTTAGCAAGCAATTTCAAGCATATGACTATTGTTTTCAATTCTAACCATTTCAATACAATAATATACACCAAATAGTGTTGTGTGCCAAGTTTCATGCCAAACAAACCAAGTTTGTACTAATTTAAGCGAGTACGTACAAAAAAAGATTTAAAAACCTTAAAAATATAACTCGCACCTAATTTCAAGGATATGACTATTGTTTTCAATTCTAACAATTACAATTTAACAATGTATACCAAATAGTATTGTGTGCCAAATTTGTATGCCAAACAAAGCAAGTTTGAATGAACTACTTCAAGCGAGTAAATGCCAAAAAAGCTTAAGAAATCTTTAAAATGCAACATAGCATGATATTTTAAGCGTATGAATAATTTTTACAATTCTAACCATTTCAATACAATATTATATAACTATTACTGTTTTGTGCCAAGTTTCATGTAAAACAAACCATGTTTTACCTACTTTAAGCAACTAAGTGCCAAAAATGCTTAAATAACCTTAAAAACGCAAAATAGCATGTAATTTAAAACATATGACCATTGTTTTCCATTCTAACCATTTCAATACAATAATATATACCAAATAGTATTGTGTGCGAAGTTTCATGCCAAACAAATCAAGTTTGAACTAGTTTAAGCGAGTAAGTGCAAAACAAGCATAGAAAAATCTTAAAAACGCAACTTAGCACATAATTTTGAAGCATATATGACTATTGAATTCTAACCATTTTAATCCAATAATTTATTCCAAATAGTGTTGCGTGCCAACTTTAATGCCAAACAAACAAACTTTGAACTACTTTAAGCAAGTAAGTGCCAAAAAAGCATAAAAAACCTTAAAAACCTATCTTAGCACGTAATTTCAAGCAAATGACTATTATGTTTAAATTCTAAGCCTTTTAATAAAATAATATAAATCAATTAGTGATGTGCGCCAAGTTTCATGCCAAACAAACTAAGTTTTAACTACTTTAAGCAAGTAAGTGCCAAAATAACTTAAAAAAACCTTTAACTCGAAACTTAGCAGACAATTTAAAGCATATGACTATTGTTTTCAATTCTAACCTTTTCAATACAATAATATACACCAAATAGTATTGTGTGCCAAGTTTCATGCCAAACAAACCAAGTTTGAACTAATTTAAGCGAGTAAGTACAAAAAAGATTTAAAAACCTTAAAAATATACCTCGCACCTAATTTCAAGCAAATGACTATTGTTTTCAATTCTAACAATTACAATTCAATAATGTATACCAATTAGTGTTGTTTGCCAAATTTTTGTGCAAAACAAACCAAGTTTGAACGAACTATTTAAAGCGAGTAAATGTCAAAAAAGCTTATGAGTGAGATTGAAGTGTGTTACACAAATTTTAAATCTGGGGCCATTTTCGACATTTCATTAAAATAGGGTGGGATAAAATAAATAGAATGACGAAGTTTTGCAAAGTAAGAATACTATTCATCATACCTTGATCAATAGTTTTTGCCAACATTGCATGCCAATTCATCACACCTCCGCCACATGTTGCCATTTTATCAACAACTGCCACCTGCTGCTCCCTTCACCTCCACTTCATCAGTTCCTGGTTAATACCCAGTTCATCGGCGTCCTTAACATCTCCTGGCTAATACCCACTGGAACTCCTTCTGCCATCTCTCAGCTTCTCTCTACATCAATTTTGGCTGCTCAAAGAAGTGCTCCATGTTTCTTGGGCGTCTCATCTCATCTCTCTTCATTAACTTCCTCTGAAAATCATATTGTTTTTTGTTTGCTCCTGATGAAGTGAAACTGAAGGTTTTTTGTAGAAATTCTTTCCCTACATATAATGATACTTTGAAAGTTGATAGAGATATTTTCAAGACTTGGAAGAAAACTGAACTTGATATTGCTGTTTTTGATTTTAAGAGTGGTGATTGTGGACCTGTAGCTTGTTATCCTAAATATTCTGATGCATTTTGGCCTTCACTTGATTGTATTTCATTTAATTGGTAAGATTTTCCTCAGTTTCTGAAATGGTGCGTAATCTTCAATACTCACTCTTGATTGTCGGCAGATTTCATTAGTAAAAATGATGCGTAATCTATTTCTTACATTTCCTACCAATTTTAAATGTGATTAATGATTCCATCTCTTTTACCCCAATTCTCACAAAAAATTAGGCCTTTTTAATTTATTGCTTTTAATTGATGCATAAATTTTACTTCAGATCTGATGGATCTTTCATTGTTTTCATGTCTGTTTCAATTATCAGCCTCTTCGTATCAATATCAAAGGTAATTCGCTGATTACTACCTTCTTGGTCAACGAGTTTGCTGTATTATGTTGTTGCCTCGATTATGAATTCCATGAATCAGAATTGGCTCTGTACTTGTGATTTTGATAAAATTTTGATATGCTTCTTACATAATTTGTAAATACCTTAGTTTGATGACTTTTGTGATGAACATCCGCATCTGGAAGTAAGCCAACTAGAATCAACTTGATATCGTCTGGTTGGTGTGGTCGATGTTAATTTTTGGGTATGAAATGTTCAGTTGCAGAAAAACCTGACAACTCTTTCTCCAAGCTGCAATATTACTTGCACCGGGAAGGACGGTTTTCCTGACCTTGATTGCGAAAATGAGAGCCTTTCTACAAAGTTACGAAGAACTTCGTTGTTTGCGTGCGCACAAGAGCACAATAATACAGTCTCCGAGAGCTCAAAAATGCTTGTATAATGATAAAAAGTGTTTACGACTTTGAGAACCCGCCTGCAAAGTTAAGAACTTTGTTTTTTGCGCACAAGAACTCTATAGTACAGTCTCCGACATTAGTGAATAAGAAGCCAATTTTAGAGGGCCTTGTAGATGCTTACTCAATGAAAGATATTCTATCTGACTTTGAGAGCCCTCCTGCAAAGTTAAGAACAACATTTTTTTGTGGCACAAGAGCTCGATTATACAGTCTCCGACAATAGTGAATAAGAAGCCCATTTCAGAGGGCCTTGTAGATGCTTGCACAATGAAAGACAATCTTTCCGACTTTGAGAGCGAGGATGAAAGCTCTACTTAAAAGTCAAGAAGTTCGTTGTTTGTGCACAAGAGCTCGCTTATAGAGTCTCCGAAGATAGTGAATAAGAGACCCTTTTCAGAGGGCCTTGTAGATGCTTTCACAGTGAAGGAAAGTTTTTCCGACTTTGAGAGCCAAATTGAGAGTCTGCCTGCAAAGTTAAGAAGGACTTCATTGTTCGCGCACAAGAGCATGAATCTTTAGTCTCCTAGAACAGAGAATATGAGATCGATTTCAGAGGGCCTTTAAGCTTCATTCAGAAAGCTTGCTAATCTTGCTATAAGTAGAGGCAATATGGATGATATTACTGTGATGTTAGTTGATCTAAAGCATTTCAAGTCAGGGAATTAAAACCTAAAGATGTTTTATTTTGTGCTGCTATTTAAGATTGAATTGTCTACTACCAAGGCAAATTGTAGGGTAAACCTAAAGATGTTTTATTTTTGTTTTTTTTTTTTATTGATATGCGATTCTAATGAATTTTTTTTTGGGAATTTAGTTCTTCGTATAAAACATTGTTATTTTAGTTTTTTCTTGCTTGTCGCAAATTACTTCTTGATAGAATTGATGATTTTTTTCTTTCTTGTCTTTCCCTAAGCATTACAATATGTACAATTAAATGTGCTTGCTTTATCAGCATTTTTTCATCTCTTTATTTTTTAACACATGCTTCAGATCTCAAGACAAAGAAGGGTTGATGATAGAACTAAGAAATGGGTTGAAGAAGCACAATTTCAGGCTGAGTTTTGCGTATCTCTTCTCATTTGCTTATTAATTGTTTCCCTCTTACCATTTGCCTTGTCCTTCAATTGCTTATTTTCTTTGTTCTTATTTTGTGCTAATTTTCCTTTTTTTTTTTGTTGAATTAGGGTTTTGAGGATGACGATGGATACGAGGATGGAGTAGAAGATTCAGTTTAGGTAATAACAAATCCAATGAATATTTCTCTATATATTTGTTTGTCATGTATCTGCAGCTCTACCATTACAATTTTTTCTAATTGTGCTCCATTTTCTCATTTTGATGAGTCTGAGTATTATATACTATGAATTGTGAAAGTTAAGTGTTTTGATGGATTAAGTTGTAATTGTTTTTTAATTTTATGGTTATGATTTGTGATGTATTAAAATTGACTTTTGATCTTATTAAAAGCTTTATGAATTGAGTAATGCTTATTATATACACATTCATAGCTTTATGAACTCAATTTTCATCACTCTGGGCAAGATAATTTTGGGTAATGCTTATTCCAGCAAATATGTTCTGCATTTCAATGTTACCAATTTTTGCATTAAGTAAAATGAATTACATATGAGATTATGTGATGCATGTTAAGTAACTTGGTGGAAATAACTAAGATGTTCCGATTCATGTTTGTTTGACTTTTTAGGTTAACAATGGGTAAGTTTCTGTGTATTTGCTCGTTGTATTTGTATTAGTTTGTGTATCTGTAGTAGTTTCTATTTCTATTTGATTTTTTTTTTTTTTGATTTTTTTATTGGATTTTGTATGATTTTAGGCGAGAAGATAGCAATAAGAGGAGCAAATTTAAGATATCAGAATGAAGTTATATGAACCAACCAAACAAAATTATCATAATAGAATTCCATGGAGGCATGGAACTTGGAAGGAGAGAGGTAAGTGTAATGACTAACCCTTATTCAGTTTCTTTTCAGCAACTTGAAGCCCCAAAACTAAGGACAGTACTGCAACGCAACAAAACATAATGTATTAGTTCACCCCATAAGTAGAACTTAACATAGTAGTTCCTTGATGAAATCTTTTACAACTACTTAATGAGGATTTCATTAAGAAAAGTCCTAAACCTGACAAGTCAATAATGTAAGAAATACAACTAGGCAAATTATCATTCCATGCAAACTAGGTTGAGAAGGATGAGAACTATGAAACCTAAATCATAGATTTTCAGGCTCCATGACACACATCACAATTTAGCAACCATATGGCTGTCTAAAGGACCTAAGACTACAATAGAAGCTTTTTTGGTCAAAAAGCTAAGTCACTTCATTGCCATTTTTATTGCATAAATGATTGGATAAATTATTAACCACCCAGACCCTGCTTTCGGGCGGGATATTGGGTATGATGATGATGATTGGATAAATTATTAAATGGAAATTCACAAGGTCTTAATCTTATAATAAAAGCTTTAATATTCTCAGAAATTAAAAGTTGAATTCATTTGTAACTCATGTTGCAAAAATAATAGTGTTACACACAAGACCTCTAAAATACCCACAACTATTATTGCAACAATAGAACTATTAACACTATTATGAACTATCACTGCCATGACAAAAAAGTGGGAGCCCATATCAGATGCTCAAGTAGTAAGCATTTCTTGAAAACCACTTAGAACATGAAAGTTAAAATTTTGATAAATCCACAAATAGGAGCGGCAGACAGGCTTGCAGATTCTCAAAATACACAGCAGTCATGGAAAGCTTTTGGTGTAGAACCAGTTCAAACGTCAAACACAGAAAGCTAACTGTTATCGAAGGATCCTTAGATAAGAGCTGCAGTTTTGCTAACCCCAATTCCCAAAAACACAAATTTTATATTTTGGCAACAATTACGACAAAAATGGGACAGCAAAAATAAGCCCCAATCAAATCAAAAATAAGTAAGGCTATGCACAGCTTCTTCTGTTTATCAATGAACCTCTTTGGCAGAGAGCTGGTGCTGGGGGACCGTATTTATAGGCAGACAGCTCCTCATCAGCCGCTTGTTGATTTGGAAGTAAGCAAAGCTTTGCATGTCTGCAAAGCAGGAAGTTAAGAGCGAATGGACCACCTATAACAACATAAAGTAAACTCCATGAAGAGGAATCCAGTAAAATAGACTCAATACAAGACATTCAAAAGAGTAACTAACCTTCCCCATTATCTTCTGCACTTAAGACAAAGAAGACATACTTGAGCAGCAGAATCAATGTCAGAGTCCAGAATATTAAGGAAAATGCACAAAAAGTGGTGATGTACTCAAGTCCCCATAAATGACACCAACACTTTGGTATGCCAACAGAAGGGTCATCATTAATTCGCCTACGTGTGTATATATATATATATATATATATATATATATATATATATATATATATATATATATATATATATATATATATAATTAGAGACTAGGGAGGGGTCAATCTCAACTAGATGAGCTAAACAAGCAAATAATCAGGTGCTATATTTTCTAAATATTGATATGTTGTGTTTGACCACCATCTCTTTTGTTTTCTATACTACATTTGGGTACATTTGTTGTCGTTTGTTTGATTAGTTCGTTAATCAGTGTTACTGATTAGATGGAAAGAAAATTAAGAAATGAAAATATACCCAAAGGTTGTTTGGCAGTGACTGATTCAAATCGACTTTCTACTTCATTGTGATTGTTTGGCAGTTACTTGGAGTCTCTGTGTTTGCTGAAGATCATGTATACTTTAGACTTTGTTGAAACCAAATCCCTGCTAAAATTGTTAATATAAAGTGTTATATTTGAACCTTCATCTCACAATGTGTATCTAACACACTGCTCGCTCAAGTAACATAGTACAACAAAGCTGCTAGCATCCAGCGATTCCAATTTCAATCAGTAGCCAACATCAGTTGGGCAATTGGCTTCATGATACTAATTTGTCATCAGAATGGTTTACATTCTAATTTAGGCTATATATTTGAAATTCAAGGTGATGATGTTCAGCTCTTGTGCAATAAAATCAAATACATGTTTACACAAATATGTTATTCTATAGCCATATAGGAGTGTATGTAGTATGCCTGCAAAGTTACATACCACAGTGGTGCATTTCAGATATGCCGATGTTATCTTGAATGGTTGAAATCGTTGCATACTACATAAGCTTTTGAATATCCTTTGGTAGTATTTTTGGCATAAGTAACAAAAGATAAACATTTTGGCGTTGCAAAATATTTGGCCATTTTGGTGTTGAATAACTTTGTCATTTATTTGTTTTTTTTTGTTTTTTGTTAAATATTTATTACGCTGGAACTATCTGCAGACTGTAGTGCACTTTTGTGCATCGTTTTAATGAATGAATATTTTGCTTGTATGTATGGTGGGTTCCTTGATACAGTTTCAGTTTTTACATTCACGGGTATGAAATGACAAAAACTTGTGGAATCATCTATATTAGTTTGGTGCTAATACGATGAAAGGTGATTATTAGTTTGGTGCTATGTATCTTCACTTTTTTCCGATTTGGGGAGTAATATTCTTGCACATTTCCATTCCCAAGTTGCTCTTTGTAGCTTATACATTCTCCAAACAGTAAGCGATACTTTTTTCTTTTGATATTTGTACAAGATTGCTTTTTTGTGTTCCTACCACTGGTATATGATTTTGCCTCTATTGACAGCTAAGGAAATCATATGGTCTATATTCATAGTAAATGGATATACAACATCATTTTGTGATGTATGTTACTAGATACTTCCTCCGAACCAATTTAGTTGTCCCATTTACTTGGGCACGGTTATTAAAGATGGTGTGGCGTTGATTAAAAAGGGTAAATAGTGAATGGTAAGTAGTGAAGGGTAAGTAGTGAAGGATAGTTGGGTAAGTAAGGTATATGGAGGTATATTCGTAATTACCTGTGTGAACTAAGAATATTTAGGTAAAAAAAGAGACAAAAATAAAAATGTGACAACTAAAATGATTTTGCCAAATAAAGAAATGGGACAACTAAAATGGTTCGGAGGGGAGTATTATGTTGTTTATTACAAAGTTTAATTTATCTAACAAAGCTATTATGTTTTCATTTGTAATATTGTTAATAGCAGTTTATAAAATCGCATTATAAAATTTGATAGTGTAATTTGCCCCACAACTAATTTTAGAAAAAATTTAAATTACAAGTATAAGTTTAATTTGAACATCTATATTTGAGTAATTATAAATATATTCTTAATATAAATATGTAGACATTCATATACATATATAAAAAATCGATATAAACGAATTTAAAATAATTATAAAACTAAAAAAAATCATAATAAAATGACGGGGTGTTACAAATAACATCAACTTGAAAAAAATGTAAAACACAAAACAACTACATACAAAAGTAAAATGACATTCAATTATAAATAATAATACAACTTTCAATCTACTCTAACAACCTTAATTAAATTTAGTAATTACAAACACATACAGATATCAAAATAAAACTTAATATATGAATAGAAATTACCTTGCATTGGTATTTGGATGATAATGTTGTGCTCTATAATGGAGTTATATAACCTACAACGGAAAAAGAAAAGCAAAATTAGTACAGAAGCATTGAAAAAAAATTAAGCCCTAAAATACCATCAATTGCGTTTTATGAGAAGCGAAAAATGAAGACATGAAATGGGAAATTACCATTTTTGAAAAACAACAACTTGAAGGTTGAGGAATTTCGTCGGTTTGAAGAAATTGAAATGGAAAACAATGAAGCTTAAAGAATGAACAAGAAGGATGAATTTCGTGGTTATTTTAAGAATGAAACTTGAAGGTTTGAAGAATTTCGTAGGTTTGCAGAAGAAGCATGCATGAAGAAGAAAGTTTGAAAAGAAAAATGAAATAATATAGGAAAAATTACTGTGAATAATTTAATCTTTCGTTAATTTTTCCTACAATAATACCAACTTTTAATTTACCATGAATAACACCAACTTAGGGGGTTTTTCCTAGAGTAATACTAACTTTAGTTTATTACCTAATTTACCTATTTTTTTGTCATATAATATAATCTCTTATAGTTTGAATTTTAACATGTTAGGAATATTCTAGGAAAACACCTCTTAAGTTGGTATTATTCATGGTTAATCAAAAGTTGGTATTATTATAGGAAAATAAGCAAAATGGTGTATTATTTCTGGTAATTTTTCCAATAATATATATGAAAAAATTTCGTGGGTTTACTTTATAAAGGTTGGATTTTGAGAGGAAAAAAAATAAAAATAAAAGTATATATTGTGGTTCTATAGAATTGCAACATATATTACATTATATATGTTGTCATATTGTAGGAACCACAACATATAATGTGTTATATGCCGTAGTTTACATAGAACCGCATCATGTGTATTTTTTTGGCCTAATTTTTCCTATGAATTTTATGTTGTGTAATTGAAAAAACACAACATATATTTTCTCTACTCGTGACTAATTATTTAAAATAGGGATATTTGTTTAAAACGTTTATATGAAAAAGGTATAATAAATTCACTAACTTCTTCTCCCATGTTAACACACTCACCCCTACATGTTTGGTGTAGTCACTACTAGAAATGTAAACACTAATCTTATACATGGATGTAAGATTGAAATTGTTTTTAAGTTTAACTATTCATGGCAAAGTTGTAGAGAAAATTTTAGCTTGAATGGATTTTATATGCATTATTAAAAGTTACTTATCCCATTAAGAATATTATTATAGTGACCATCAAGAGATTCATTAAGGATCTATGTAAGTCCATTGAAACATTGAGTTTAACAGACTTTTTAGAATGTTATAACGTTAAAATGCAAATAGACATAAATTGATCTAACACTATAGCTCTTGCTCTAACGAGCTTACCACTTGCGCCAATGGAAAAGTGATAACTGCAGTATTTTACACTTATTGTTCTTCCTTTGCAGTTCATTAAGAGCTTTTTTTTTAACATTTTGAGGTTGAAAATTATCGGGATTCGCTAGATTGAGTATATTTACTATTGTGTACTTATCCGTGCCTTAATGATTGATTTTCGAGTTGATTCAAGCAAGTTTCTACCATTCCGGTTCTCAACAAAGTCCTCCAAGCTCTATTGATTCATTATCATATGTTTAGACGTCATTTTGTTGCTCATGAAGGTATTCAATGAAGATGAAAAGAGTTTTAGAGTCCTTTGATGAGTTTCAAGCCATTTCAGAGTTGTTGTGCATGATCTCGAGCGAGATTGCACTAAATTTGGTCAAACGAATGAAGCACAAATGTTACTAGATTGTTCTATTACTAAATTACGTCGAGATTGCACTGTGCTCGGCCAAGATTACTTGACTTTGGCAGAGATTACCATGGCCTTGGGCGAGTTTATCAAAGAAAAGCTTCAAGGTTGATCTATGAGCAATTTTCAGTGAACTTGAGTCTATTTCAACGGAGTATAAATAGCTTTTGAGTTGTAGGTTTTAGGGGAGGCCATTAGAACCCCTTATATTTAGTGATCATTGTTTAATCCTTAGTAAGATGTTAATTTCTTATGTTAATTTTCGATCTTTCCTTTCTTAAACCCTAGATTTCTCAATATGAGTTCTACTATTGCATTTTCATTGTATAATTGATGTCATCATTCTCCATCTGAACTCATTGTTAAAGGGTATTATTGCTTTCTAATCTCTTGATTATGTCTATTTCTATGAGTTTTGTTTATTTGATTTATTCAATTGCTTCCATGATTTCATCCAGTTAGTAGTTTATTTTCTAGGGCTTTGGGATGAACCCTAATATTGCAATTGGATTAGATTCTTAGGGAATTTGTTGAATATGTTATTTAGGAAGGATTGAATATTATGAAAGTTGAGATTAAGATAGAGCGCTATTCAATTTGTGATTAGTCTTTTACCATCTTGAAAAGGAATAATTTATTTTATGTCTGAAACCCAGATGATATAATCAATATTGAACCTAAACCTCTAATCCTATGCATGTTATAAGGGATTACCATTGTCCTAGGTATTTTTCTTGTTGATTTAACTAACATTTACATCTTTGCATTCTTATTTTAGTTTGAACCCTCAAAATTTTGTTGCTTAATAGTGATTAATTGATTGAATTATCTAAATACATAGCCTCCTTGCGATTTGATCTATAATTGTGCTACAAAACCCTTACACTTTCAGTATTAAAAATAAACCCGTAACGACTTTTTGGCACCCGTAAGGGATGTGATGTCGATAGTAATATAGTTCAATTAATTTCTTTGTTACTCGGTTTTAGTTTCTTTTTTTTTTTTTTGTTCTCATTACACTTGGTTTGTTGTTTGTGAATGCACAAGAGATCTCAAGGGCCATCGGACCTTCACAATTATCCGAACATTGAATATGTCCATCACAACCTACTAGCAAAAAAAGAGAAGATAAACCGAAACTTTAGGGTCCCTATTCCTAATTTGTCACACCCAAACTCACCATCTAGTACATCAACTGAATCATTTGCTCCAATCTCACTAACAATGACGCTCCACCACCTTTTAGCCACATGGGAAGACCTTCTTTAGCTCGCTCTAGTGCATCTTGAATTCTCAAACCTACCATAGCTGACAACATTGAACTCCGCACACACCTTAGCTTGTTAATAAACAGAAATCAATTTCGCGGGCAACTAATAATATCTTATTTTGTGTATTTTTCCTTTTAATTTAGATTTTGTTAAATAGAATTTAGATTTAACTATATAAAATTAGAGAAAATACTTTATAGAATAGTTTTATTGATGTAATCCTCTAGATGATAATTGTAGCTTTATTTGAAGGTCATTTTGTAAATATATCATTTCAAGTAAAGAAGAAGAAGCAAGCAATGAATAGGAGGTTATTTTCATGCTATAAATGCATGAAAATTTTCAACCCTTTGTCATTCACCTTTCAAACACTTAAGATTCAATTTCAATTTTTTAGTACAAAATGTCCTTATGGCTCAAAGCTATCACATGATTAAAAATATTGTGGGAGAAATCGGAATATGGAGAATAAAAATCAAAGCAATTTATCAGTGGAAAACATTTGAGCAGAATGGAGAAGTGAATGGCATTCGTACAATTTTTATTGATGAAGAGGTTTACAAATACTGCTTTACATAATAATTTATCTTACATGTTCTGTTTTTGTTTAATATTTACTTAACTGATAATAAAATATATGTTAATGTACAGGGTACTAGAATTCAAACTACTATCTCAAAGTATGTATTATTTATTCATCAAGATAATATCAAGGAGGGAGAGTATTACTATATCACAAGGTTTAAAGTAACCGAAAACATTGGAGATTATAAACCAACTAAACACAATCACAAGATAATTTTTCTCAAGATTTTTTTATAAGAAAATGCAATGATATAACAATTCCAACAGACCGGTTTAATTTTGCCAATTTCAATGACATACATGCTTTGAAATATGACACAACTGTCTTGACAAGTATATCAACAATACTAATACATTGAGCTTATTGCACAAAATTATATAGCATAAATATTAACTTTTTACTTCTTCTACACAAATATAATCGCAGAAGTGACCGAATATAGTAATGTAACTGATGGTTTCAAATTATCAATTAACCTTGAACTGATTGATGCGGAGTAAGTCAATTTAATATCTTATTTTATTAAAATGAAATTACACGAAAAATGATTTTAATTAATTATTAAAAATTTGTGCTGCATGTAGGAACAACTAAATTTCCGCAAGGTTGTGGGAACAATATGTAGTGCAAATTTATACTTATGTATCCAAACCAGAGAATAATAAATCTTTTGTGATTATTATTCAATATACAAAAGTCAAATTATGAAGAGGTAATTATCATTTAAAAATAGTCTGTTTGAATGTTACATAATTAAGAGAATAGTTTATCTTATATAATAACTCCTTTATATCCATATGTATTAGGTACGACATCATTGACGAATTCAATGTTCATAACATGACTCACCATTGAACCTGATATTCATGAAGTGCGGGAGTTTAAAAACAAGTATAAAAATTATTTGAAACTTTTTTAATGGCTCAGATCTTTCATCATTGCCTTAATTATGCATGGCGGCTTAGTAAATTGGTTTGTTATGGCATTTGAAAAATCTAGAAAGTAATACCAAACCCCAAATTCGTATACATGGCGGCATAAATAAAATATAATGGGCAAATATTTTATGGCACAAAATACAATAAGAATATCATGCTAGATGAATTATTTAGAGCGACATATATAACTAAAGTAATGCATAAAATACGTAGCTATATGCACAATTATTTATTATTTTGTTTCATTCAACAGAAGGAAACTCAGTGACGGTTCAATAATTCAACGGTCATTACTTGAGGTGTCTAATAACAAAGTAAAATCATTAGAATTATTATTTCTTCATAATCATGAGGCTGTGCAATTGAAGGATATAGTAATGCTGCAAAAGGTTATATTACATCGTTAATTTAAAATTCAATTATCTTTAATACATAATAACTAAACCACTGAATCGTATGAAAATTCTGAACTATAGGAAGGTTACTATGTCACATATGGCACAATCACATCTATTGATAGTGAGCACGAATGGTCTTATTCATCATGTTACAAATGCTATGATGCTATTCAAAAAGAGTCAGATGGTTCCATGAGTTGTCTTACATGCAAAGTACCTATTTTAATTGCTTGGCCAAGGTAAATAATTTGCATAAGATTTTTAGCTTTTTGACTTCTATTGATAAACCATTAACACAAGTAAAATTTCAAAAATATACTCAACTAATCTAAATACCATCAATGTGATTTAAAGATATATATAACTATATGGCTTCATGTTGAAATACAAAGGTACAAGATTTTTGTGCGTGTTTCGGATGGTATTGGACAATACTTTTGTTCTTTTTGACTCACAAGTGAAGAAACAATTACAAGTTAGTGCTAAAGAGCTAATTGATAAGCAAGTTAAGGTAATTATTAATACCATTGAAGTATTACATTTTCTGAAAAAAAAAATACCATTTGTACCAATAATTTCATTTTATTTTTATAAAATAGAGATACTAAAAGGTTTCCATAGGAATTGGAATAAACCATCAATAAAAAATTATTTGTGTTTAAAGTTAGCAAATGCTTTAAATAGAAAAGAAAAACAAGTCATATTCAGTGAGTAAGCTCACCGATGACGAAGAACTAATTTAAAAATTCTGTCAATGTTTGTAATCCAAAAAGTTATTAGCTTTTTTCTCATGCTATAACTTCATTTAATTTACATATATAAATTAAACTACCAAATGACTAAATCTTAATTTTTCAATTAGGAAAATGATATATAGTTCTGTTGAATCAAAAGAACTTTCCACTTCTATGAATCAAGATATTATGCAGGTAATATTTTTTTTTAGTTTATATGATATGATATGTTCATAATAATATCTGTAAACATTATTGATTATAATTATTGAAAATGCAGAATTGTGACTCAATAACAGAAAATAGCAACATTCAAACACCAATGAAAGGAGGATTGGAGAAGGTCATTGACATTAGTGACTATGAGTATTCCACAAATAAGAAGACAGTTGAGGATCAAATCAAAACTAAAAGAGGTTTGGACAACATATATAACATTAGTGATCTTGAGTGTTCTACCAGCAAGAAACATATTGTTGTGAAGAAGGAGGACCATATAATAAATTAGATCTATTAATTCTAATAGACAATGCTTTTTAGTTTATTATATTAGTTGATGCATTAGGTCGATTGTGTTTTTAGAATAATTGATTCATATTGAATGATTGTTATTGTTTCTGGAATCATTTATATTCAGAACTATTATCTATTTACTTATCTATTAATTTTTCAATGATTTATAGCAATTAATTTCAATTTATTTACTAATCCTTGACAAATCAAACATTTTCAAATTTTCATACAAGGATGTTTACAATATATAAGACCACTAAATAATTTATAACAATAATATCAATTATTTACTAATCCTTAACAAATTAAATATTTTCAAATTTGCATGCTATGTTTTACAATATACAACAACTCTAAATAAAAAACTTAAATACTAATAATTTTCATCCTTTTAAATCAAAACTTTGTCAATAATTGTACTTTAAGTATGTATGTTCATAAAAAACTGAACTACTTTTGTACTTTTAGTGTGTATGCACATGAAAAAATAATCCTAAACAAATCAAACATTTTCAAGGTTCATATAAAGATGTTTTATAATGTATAACACCTCTAAATAATTCATAGCAATAATTTCAATTATTTACTAATCCTTAAGAAACCAAACATTTTCAAATTTTCATATAAGGATGTTTTACAATATATAACACTTCTAAACAAAAAACTTACTGTTTATAATTTTCATCCTTTTAAACCAAAACATTGTCAATAATTTTTATCATTTAAAATCCAACATTATATTGTATAAACATATTATTAATGGAAAAGAAGTAACTTCGAGCCGCGATGATTAAATGACTCTAATCCATAATCATGTAAACATAATTAGTTAACACCATCAATGTTTGAAATAGTATGCAATAATTTAGCTTACATGAAAAAGTTAAATAGATTAATCGGTAAGTCTTATAATTAAATTGATAAATTGTAGATGATATGCATATGCATTAATAATAAAACAACTAAAGGCAATTATTAAAAATGTAATATTTCTCAAAAATAGATTATAAGAACAATACAAAAAGAACATTATATACTAAAAGATCTATTATATATATATATATATATATATATATATATATATATATATATATATATATAATGATTTTAAAAACTTTATAAGAAGTAAATTAAATGTGGTTCATAGAATTCATGTGCTATTCACTTTTTAATGAAGACATACATTTGAAAGTTAAGAAGTTTGATTTCTTAATAGGTGATACTGATACAGTATAATTAAAATAAATAAATTCTTGCGATGACAACATGACTCTAAGAAATAAAGACCTACACTTGAAGTTCAATAGAAATGTTGAATAAATTCAATAAAGAAATAAAGTTTTAATTTATACAATAAATTAATTATTTTAAAGATTAATATAACTTTTATAGAAATATCACCCTATTAATCAGAATAGAAACAAATATATCATAAAGATACCAATCAATATGATCATCAAATATATTATCCCACAATAAAAAAATACGTTCAATTATAATAAATATTGAAAATAAATTAAAACAGTCTAATAATTTTACTTTATTTAAACGTCTCTTTAAATAAAATAAAGAATACATTAAGTACGAGTCAAAATAAATAATAAAACAAATTATCATCTTTAAAATAATAATATTATTCGGATTAACTTAACTTAAATCACAATTTAGCTTAATTAATACTATATTAAGTTGTATTAAAATAGTGGCTGTTACAAAATTAGTCTTTAAGTTCATAGCATCACAAGGTCAATTCAAGAGTGCTCAAAATCAATTCAATCCAGAGTTGCGAAGGGATCTAACCAAACTTGAAGCTTTAGTGACATAATTGCAAACCCAAAGCAACATGATGGAGTCACAAATAGCTCAAATGAGTCAACACATATCTAGCTTGCAGCATGCTCCTAACAACTTTCATAGTCAACCTGAACCACATAATTACCAAAGTAAATAAATGCAGATTTTAAAAGGAATGGTAAAATGCTAGAGAACACCTCTTGTAATATGGTTCAAGTTCCTCAAGGCGACTTGCAAGAATCAAGCATGAATAGATACCATCTAAACATGGAAATGATTCAACTCTACCAGCCCCTCAACCTTATATATATAACTCCAGTTAGTGAAAGATATATAGCTGAAAATCCCTTTACTTGAAGTTGTGACATATATCCCTTCCTTTGCTCGATTCTTGAAGGATCTTACCACTAACATGAACAAGATAGAAGGAGTTGTGAATGCCTCTAAGCAATGTAGTGCGGTAATCCCAAATTAACTTCCTTATAAGCATAAGGACTCTGGTAGTTTCTCATTCCTTTTTCTATTTGTAGTCAAGCTGTTGATAATGCTCTATGTGATCTAGCAGCTAGTGTTAGTCTTATGCCTTTTTCTATTTACAAAAGGCTACCAAATGTGGGAAGCCTACTCCAGACTTGCATGACTTTGTGGGGAATCTAGTATTTCCATGTGACTTGCATGACCCAATTAAGTTCAAAGGTATCGAAAGATAGTACAGATGTATACCGAAGGGCCTACAAAGGCTTTGTTGATGCTCCTTGAGGTTCATTTGGTGAGTTGCGTTGAGCTGACGATGTTAAACATAGCGCTTCCGAGAGGCAACCCGTTTTATTAAAGCTTTTATTTCTTATTCCTTGTTTTCATAGATTTTGTCTTTTAGAATTGTTTATTTTTTTTCAGTACATGAATTGCATAGTTTTGAGGTATTTTTCTCATCTTCTCCTGTAATCTACTTATTTCTAGCTCCATAAAGTTTCCTCGCCTGTTCCCACCCTAGCCATCTTCATTTAAATTCGCGCACTTCCATTTACTAGCCACAACAAAACTCGGTTGTATATTTTATCAACTACATAAACCTCATTCCAATCCTATTACTTTTGTTGCTTTCAAATTGAGAGAATTAAAGGTGTTAGGTTAACTTGTTTTGGCGGGTTTGGGTTGATGAATATATGTGTTATATTTGTATATTCTGGTAGTTGATTTTTATGCTGAAGTCGTTAATTATCCGAGGCTGATGGAGGAGGTGCAAGGGTTGGTTGTTTGGTAGCATCATTCTTTATACCCCTTGCTCATCTTAGGGATGGGGGTGTTTGAGGGAGACTGGGTTAATCTCAGGAGTGAAATCCTTTTAGCGGAGTCATATTACCTTTTGCTACATAGAGGTGTTACATATCTTTTGTATCCCCTTATCATTTTTGATCGTTTCATACATTAAATACAATGTTTATCTCTTTCGTGGGGGAGGGAAATGTCACCATTTCTATGTATATCTTTTTCTTTAAGCATTTTCTTTTTATTTTAGGTTGGTCGAAGTTTGATTGTAGTAGGTTCCCTTGCCCCTTTGACAGTTCAAATTCTTGTTTGTTCTCAAGATCGTTTACATTCATCTTCTATCTTATTGTGTGTTGAAGAACATTTGGAAGAAGTGGAGTAAATTAAAGAAGGTAAATTTTATTTATTTATTAATTTAGTTTCAATATATCACATATAAATTCTAATTGTTTGTTTTTCCTACACTTGTAGAGTTGATCAAAATGTCCATTGTCGATAAAGAAAAAGATGGGATGATTTCGGAGACAATTGAAATTGATGGATTAATGCATATGGTATGATGCTCAAAAGGGCTTTGTTTAGTGATTTGCAAGGCTTTGTTTAGTATTTTGCAAGACTTTGTTATTTTGAAGAACATTATCTTTGGCATTTTGAAAGACTTTGTTTAGTAATTGGATAAGACTTTGTTTAGTAATTTTATGAGACGTTATATTCTAAAGAACATTATGGTTAGTATTATGTAATGATGTTTTTTTTGTAAGACATTATCTTTATTATTATCAATTATGTATGACTTGTTCTTGTCAAAATTATTATAATTATGCTTAAAATGTCATTCAATGTCAAGCAAAAAATTCAATGTTTAAAAGTTCGGTCAGTTTTGTCAAGCAGTTGGATTCGGTCCATCAAGTAAATTGTGGTTCTGTGCGATTTGGTCCATAGATAAATTTGGTTTGGATTTGGTTTGAAAAAATAAAAGCTGAATAAAATATGATTTGATTTGGTTTAAATAAAAGTCCGTACCATTGACCGAACTTTCATCCTTAAATACAGGCTTGCACCTATCAACTGCAAGGGTGGCATTGAAGCTCTCAAAAAAATTGGTTTTGTTTTCATCACAAAAGACCTTGGGGTCAAACGTGTGTTTTGTCCATCTACATTGGTCTCTAATACCTGCAAGTCAATCTCCTACTGTAACGTTAGCCTTGTCATTTTCATTCATTCCTTTCCTGAATTTGAATAGTGAAGAAGCATTTACTGCCCTCCAAAATAAAGCACACATCAGTGGCACTATTCATTTTTTCTTCCAGTTGCCTGACAAGTGTTGCCAACAATTGCTCCTTCCAACAGTTGGCCATAACTCATTCAATTTTATTTCTATTCCCTACACAAGTAGGTTATAAATTTAAACAATTATGCATAAGTATGTCATAGTATAAAACAAAAATTCATCATAAGATATTACAAAGGAATGGTATTACCTTCTCTCTATCAGACATAATAGTCCAATCATCAACCCTTACCACTGTTTTTAAGATGGTTCTTCAAGTGCCACACAAAAAATTTTCATGTTTCTTAGTCTTCACTAGAAACAATAGTCCATGCAGAGGGAAATAATTTATTATTACCATTCAAATCAATAGTTGACAGAAGTGTACACCCATACTGACCTTTTAAATATGCATCATCAACCCCTATAAAACTTCTACATCCCTTAATCAATCCATTGATTGTTGTTTTGAAAGAAATGAAGATACTAATAAATATAAAAGGCCTCTAAATGAAATCATGTCCTTCCCAAGGACATACTACAATTGAACATGAGTTTTTTTTCTTAACCATCTCAATATACCTAGGTAAGTGTCCATAACCCTCATCATAACCCCTATTTATCTCTTCCAATGCAAAAGATCTCATTTTTGTACAAAGTGGTAGTCTTCAAAGTCACTCTAGATCATTCAATGTTCTCCTATAAATGTCATTATTTTCCCTTATGTCATTCTTTAACTTGCAATTTGCTTATAGTGACAAGGTTGTTATGGGTATTTCAATTGCTCTGCAATTATGTTCAAGGTTATCAATCTTTTTCATTTCTTATGTAGTGCCATCAGGAAGTTTACTTGCATGAAATTTCCATACAAAATGTCCATCCGAACAAGACACTGTGTAAATCTTGTTGTTTGCCCTCTCCACCAAGAATTCGAAACTACAATGAATTGCATAATCCCCAGCAATAACTTCCTTCACATCTTGCTCGTCAATGAAAATTTGACATGGTCCTAACTGGATATTACCCCAACCCTCTATCCACATACATTTTTGAAACAACATCCGTATATATTTTGAAACAACATCTGTATATAGTTACTATTATCCTCATTTTCATCAATATGATTACCCCAAATTGGATCTTCAAATGGCTCATAACTATCATCCACATACTCCAAATTACCATCATTAGTCAACTCATTATTAATAGATTCATCATCATCATCATCATGTCATTTTCTAATGGGTTGTACGCATCATCACAATTGTCATCACTACATTCATTTGTAATTCTCATTTGCTAGCAGGTATTTACAATCATCCTCCTATTATGCTTTACATCCACACTAAAAAAGGTTGTGAGGCTGTTTTTATCATAATGCCCTTCCTAATTGCAGTGTTAGTTGGTCTTTTTTGGTGGAAGCTTTAGAAGACTTTGATGAATTTGTTAACGAAATTTTGCTAGGAAATTGACTTGTTTGAATGGGTGAAATATCAACTACAAGTGCATTAATAGTGTTATCAAGAGGTTTAATTTCTCTTTCTTCAATTCCTTTTTTTATTTCTTCTTAATAGGAGGTTTAACAACAAGATTCATAGATGAATCCTCTTTCGTGTCATGATTAAGGGGGTAGAGGGATTTAACAACAAGTGTATCTATTTCTAACACTGTCAACCTAGGACTTCTCGTAATTGACAATCTCATGTGCATGAATGGTATTAAGTGGTACAATATGGGACAAAGGAACATGGGATTCAGGGACAGGGGTCTGTGATGCTTGTGGTTATGAAGCCATAAGAATTCTAACTGATTTCATTAAAATACTTTCTTAATCAAGTGCCCCAACCCAAATGTAAATCATATGTCTATTAGGTAAGTTCTCAAACATTTACATTAAGTCTTGGTCACAATTTATTTAAATCTATTTGTTTTTCCAAACATGCAAATGAAAGGAATTTATGCATAAGTTTACTAGTTCTAAGATACTCATCTTTCCAATTTAGTACAAGCTCTAACAAAGTAACCTATTTTTATTATCTACACTTAAGTCAATATCATCACACAACCATTTAAACCTTAGCACCATAGATTCACATAATCTGCAAATCAAAATCAAACACAAAATCAAAAACAAATTAATCCTAATATTTGATATAAACTAGTAAATGAAAGAAACAATCAAAAGAAAATAACATGCAAAGATTAACAATATTACAATTATGCAGTACTAATTACAGCAAAACTAGTAAACGAAACAAATTCAACGGTTCAAATAATAGCCATTAACATAATAAACCCTAAATTTTTCGCATAAAAATAAACTCGATAAAAGCTTAAATTATGAAAGATTACCTCAAATTGTAGAAAAAGAGAGTGTGAATCACAACAACAACAACGCAAATTAGAGTGGTATCTAGGCTATAGTGAAAAGGAAGAAGAGTTCATGGAAGAGAAGGGAGTGAGGAAGACTGGTTTGATAATGCCTTCGTGGAATTTGAAAATAGACTTAAAATGGACTTAACGATTACTTTAACAATTTTTCCTTACTAATGTTACCGAAAGCATAAGAAGATAAGTATAATGCTATACTATGGAAAAATCTTTTTTTAAAAAATGCTACTACTCGCATTTGTTAAAAACACATTGTTACCAAATAAAATTTCCCCATAAGATATTACATTCAACCCTAGTGTTTTTTTTCTTCATTTTTGCTATGATATCTGTATGTTTTATGTTTTACCATAGTATAGATCAACCAGTTGGAAACGACAATTGTACATGAATGACTATAGTGAAGTTGTTTCCTATCTGAAAAACTCTAAAAGAGATATTTTGTGTCACATATTAAGTAGTTCTATTATTTGCAGTCTATTATGTCACTTTAGTTGCAAGTTACTAATTTGGCCATTTATAACTTTCCCAAAACTTCATCTATGTTTACTTGGGGATCGGTAACTATCTCAAATCAATTATTTTGTTTGTTTTGATCAAATATGATTTCTTTAAGTTGGTATATTATATTTTTTAGTGATGCTAATCTCTCATCCACGTTTGATGGAGATTGTCTGCTTTGTGATTATTGAGTTCTACTCAACCATATCTCAAAAGAACAGAAGACGATAACAATTTCTTCGTCATGTTGTATTAAATTCATCTTTATCCTAATTGTGATTATTAATTTAATAAAATTAAATATATATATATATATATATATATATATATATGTATATATATATATATATATATATATATATATATATATATATATGTATATATATATATATGTATATATATATATATATATATATATATATATATATATATATATATGTATATATATATATATGTATATATATATATATATGTATATGTATATATATATATATATGTATATATATATATATATGTATATGTATATATATATATATATGTATATATATATATATGTATATGTATATATATACATATATATATATATATACATATATATATATATAAAAGAAATGTTGAAATTAAATCCATGACCATTTATGTTATTAATCTATAAAATTAATGATGATTTTTTTTTAATTACAAGGATTGTTCTTGATTTAGTACAAAATCATTAGGCAAAAATTCCTAAAAGGAAGAAACATGAATACCAAGCTTAAAAAGATAAAGAAAAATTATAGCTTGAAGAACCCGAGAAAACGTGCTTCCACATTCTGTGAATATTTTCTTGCACATGACACCACCCCACACATTCTGTCAAAATTTCTCCAACAACAAAAAAATAATTTTAAATAAAATTTCCTTTTCCAGAAATCTTTTTAAACATAAATATAAAAGTTCAAATGTAAAAAAGCAAAGGAAAGAAAAGCAAAAAGCGACCACGTGGACGAGTACGTGCTTCCAGCTCACATGATGTCACCGCCTGCCCTGGTTCACTTCTTTCTGTTCCTTGGCCTCATATTTAATTCTCATTTTCTTTCACTTGCATTTGCATTTCATTTGACAGCTTCCTCTCAACAGAATAAAACATAGCAGTTCCCTCTTTTAATCGCTTCTGTCTCTCTCTCCTCTCTCCCTTTCAATCTCTCTTCCGTCCTTAAGGTATGAACTAAAAGCTTTTACACTTTCAATTTGAATCATCCTTTATGTTTAAGATTTGATGTTTTTTTCTTCAGATTATTGCCGAAAATTGCTGTTTTGATTTTGTTATTAAGTTTGATTTTGTGATTCTTTGAATTTGATTTGATGCTATTATGATGAATCGTAGTCTTTTGAGTGGTCGATTATTGTCGAATGTGTTAAAATTAATTTTCTCATTGAGGTTTATTTTTTAAGTGGATTTGATGTTATTTTACTTGTTTTGGCAACTCAAAGTGTTTTTGTTACTAGAGTAGTCCCGATCTAAAGCTTTATCAGTTGACTTACGTTGTGTGTGATTTGACTAGCTCGATCTGCTAGATTTTTTCGATCTTTGTTTATTTTAATGCTCGATTCATGGTTATTAAAGATCTTGGAATATTGAAGTTTATCGCTTGGTTTAAATCATTTGGTGAATTTGATTCATAGATTTCTTCTTTCACGTTTAATCGCATTTGGTGAATTTGATTGAAGACGTATTCGAAAATTTTGATGTTAAAGGGTGGTGTGTAAAATGTTTTGGATTTTTTAGTTTGTGAGAATCAAAGCTGATGCAAAACTTGAGAAATGATTGGATTTTAGTAGCTGAATCGCATTTAGATCAGAACATTGCTGAGTGTTATTTTAAAATCAGATTCTTTTCTACGTTTATTGATCCTGAGATTAGCGTTTTATTTGAATGATATTAATAATGGGCTGCAAAATTTAAGCTCAAAACAGATCTTGTAAAAATGTGTACCTTTTGTCATATGTATTTGAAAATGGCCCTAAAATAACCAAACAGATTTTTCATGCATGAGGGAAATTGTTTAAGGTTGCAAGGTTTTTGGGAAGCTTGCAAATGTGAAAAAATTGGTTTTGATGATGAATTATTTTTACTGAATCTTATGCAGACTGAGACAATATTTTGTGTGTGTGTGTGGACTTTAACCTTATCAATAAAATAATATGGGGAGGACATTTAACTTATGCATTTGTTTATTTTATCATTTATTGTTTAACTGGTCTGATGAATTGAGGATGATATACATTTATTCTTCTTATAACTAGGATGATGTCAACAAGGTACTCTTTCTTATGAAAAGGGATGTTTTGACTGTGTATTTGTAGTATAAATCGAGATGGCGGACACAGAGGAGATTCAACCACTTGTTTGTGACAATGGAACTGGTATGGTCAAGGTAAGATTGTGCCTGCCTTTGCCTTAATAATTCCGTGGTTGGTTTTCATGTTTATTTGATTGCATTTGTGCTATTTGAAGGCTGGATTTGCTGGAGATGATGCTCCTAGGGCTGTTTTCCCAAGTATTGTTGGTCGCCCAAGACACACCGGTGTTATGGTTGGTATGGGACAAAAGGACGCTTATGTTGGAGATGAAGCCCAATCTAAGAGAGGTATATTGACTTTGAAGTACCCAATTGAGCACGGTATTGTGAGCAACTGGGATGACATGGAAAAGATTTGGCATCACACTTTTTACAACGAGCTTCGTGTTGCCCCAGAAGAGCACCCAGTGTTGCTCACTGAGGCACCATTGAACCCCAAGGCTAACAGAGAAAAGATGACCCAAATCATGTTTGAAACCTTCAATGTTCCCGCTATGTATGTCGCCATTCAGGCTGTTCTCTCTTTGTACGCTAGTGGTCGTACCACAGGTTTGTAGCTGTCAATCAACTTGATTTTTACCTTCCTCATATAACGCTCTATCTTTATTTCTTATTATAATTTTGTGTTCTTTGAACAGGTATTGTTCTCGACTCTGGTGATGGTGTGAGTCACACTGTTCCTATTTATGAAGGTTATGCTCTCCCCCATGCCATCCTGCGTTTGGATCTTGCTGGTCGTGACCTTACTGATTATCTTATGAAGATCCTTACCGAGAGAGGTTACATGTTCACAACATCCGCTGAACGGGAAATTGTCCGTGATATTAAGGAGAAGCTCGCCTATGTTGCCCTTGACTTTGAGCAAGAATCAGAGACTGCTAAGAGCAGCTCTGCCATTGAGAAGAACTATGAGCTTCCTGATGGTCAAGTTATTACAATTGGAGCTGAGAGATTCCGTTGCCCTGAGGTTCTGTTCCAGCCATCATTAATCGGTATGGAAGCTGCTGGTATCCACGAGACAACCTACAACTCCATCATGAAGTGTGATGTCGATATCAGAAAAGATCTTTACGGTAACATCGTGCTCAGTGGTGGTACAACAATGTTCCCAGGCATTGCTGACCGGATGAGCAAGGAGATCACCGCTCTTGCTCCGAGCAGCATGAAAATCAAGGTCGTTGCACCACCTGAGAGGAAGTACAGTGTCTGGATAGGAGGGTCTATCCTTGCATCACTCAGCACCTTCCAACAGGTACTCTTTCTTTAATTGGTTAATGTTACTATTTAGTGTTGATCTGGAGGCTAAAATTGCTAACATGTTTGTTGCTTCTGCAGATGTGGATCTCCAAGGGTGAATACGATGAATCCGGTCCATCAATTGTCCACCGAAAGTGCTTCTAAGGCGAGTTTTGAAATTTGTAGTCCTACATAGTTCCTGTTATCTCTTTGTTTTTCTTTCAGTTTGGTAAAAGAAAACTGTTGGTGTGGTGTATGATTTGATTTGATTTAGTTTTGTTGAAGAGAGATGGAGAGGGTTTAGCAGCTTGTGGTTATTTTGGGACCAAAATCTTGGAATTTCGATTGTTGTAACTATTTTTCGAGAATTATGGCATGTAATGTTTGCGGATCGCAGAATTTTTTATTGCTATATACTCTATTTTTTCTGGGTCACACATTTAGTCAATGGCTGGTTTTTGATCATCTAAATTTTATGCCGTATTATCCGCTAGAATATCGGAAAGACTGATGCTATTTATGCCATTGTTGAAGGTGACTTCATTTATGCTTTTATTTGCTTGAGGTGTGAATATTTTCAAAAAAAAAAATTGTTTTTAATAGTAGTTGTATTTAAAAATTTGAACGTTTGTGGTGTCTTCTTTACATATAGTGGATTTGTAGCTGCGATGAATGACCGGTTTTTTTGTACACATGGGCAATATTTTTGTCGGTTCCTAAACTTTGAATTCCTTTATCCACTGCATTCTTACGAGGTGAAGATTGGTTAATGGTTGTATTACGGCTTTTCATGCTTATTTTCTTTAGGTCATGGTTAATGCTAATCACGAGATGTTGAAGTCATACAAAATGGGGTATACATGCTGTTGGTGCACTACATAATGGTTCAGTTACATGAAAGCATAAAAGCAATCTTTCTGTTATGCTATATAAGAGTACTTTGTTTTAGTTTGTTAAAAATATTACACATCATTAATTAGTTTGTTATTCTCACGAAAAATGGCAATTTCAACCCAAAGTCCAGCAAGCATATAATATCTTCATTCTTCTGATCATGTTGATACAAAACTCATTTCAACGCCGTTTAATGGCTCGGAATAATATGCTGAGTAGAAGAGATCGATGATAATTGGACTCACTGTAAAGAACAACTGAGTTTTGTTTATGGTACAACACCTAAGCCTCTTCCAAATTCTTTTTGGCTCTAATTATTTGGAAAGTGCAATAATATGTTGATTGGTTGGATTGTTGCCTTTCTTGACAGAATAGTGGCCAAAAGTATCATGTATTACAACAATGCTATAGAAATATCACATGACAAATCCTCCTCTGCACAATTGTATAGCCTACAAGAACATACCAATCTTAATCAAAATGCCTCTATGACTATTGCTGATTATTTCACCAGAGTGAAATCTCGTTGGGATGTAATTAACCACCTAGATCCACTCCCTATGTACACTTGCCAACCAATTCAATCAGCCTCGCACTAATATTCTCACCCATAGTTCAAGCTGCACACAGAATGCTGGTGCAAGAAGAAAGGAATAAAGAAATTTGTAAATATGCTGCTACTCCAACTGAATCATTGGCTTTTACTAGTGACAAGAGTAAGATTTATGATCAACGTAGGATCAATGAAGGTAATAATGGCAATAAGAGGACATATACTCAAAATGGAGGAGGTAAAAGAAACAACAATTATTTTGTGACCATTGCAAGATCAAATGCCACTCAATTCAACACTGCTTTAAAATCTATGGTTATCTTGACTTTTAAGGGAAGAACAATTGCTGCAAACACAAGGTGATAATGCTAAAAAAATCACAAATGTCGGAGGTACTAGATAGAACAAAAGATGGAGTCTTAAGTTGTTGATGATTTAACTAAGTCCCCTCTATGCAATAAAATTATACACATTAAATAAGTCCAATGACTACCATTAGTGGTAAGTAAGGGGTCGATGCACAGGGAAATAATTTTGTGACAAGTAGATTATAATGACAATGAAGATTTTTAATTTGGTGTAGTGGAAGTTATAAAAAAAATGATTTAAACTTCAAACAAGAAAAGTAAGACTAGAGTTTGGGGAGTTAATTTCTTGATTTACTAAAGGGATGGGTTGGAAATGTGTTTTTTAACAAAGTTTTATGAAGAGAATAGTCTTTCTATTTTAGCTCCAATACTTCTAGGCATAAGAACCATATAATTATTAATATGGTTAAGGAGATTCGGCTTCTAGGCGTAAAACTCGGCCACATTACTAATTTTTCTGTTATATATGCTTATGAGTTTGAATTCATGTTAAACAAGAAGCAATCAACAAGATAGGTATTGTTCATCATCATAAGAACTGATTAGGTCTCAAAGGAATCTTAATAAAGTTAGCCTTCGGACTACTCAGTACTAGCATGAATTCATACTTCACAAGTGTTCAATATATTCAATCAACATAAATTGTCCATCGATGGAAATTGAAATGAAGTTTTGATTCCTGAACATGGAACTCACATATTCATTCATGTACATATTTATACTCAACCTATTTCCCAATAAGCAAATCTATATGTTAACTACATCCCTAAACTGTAGAAAGTAAAACTACTCACTCATGTTTAAGAAACAATAAAACACATTTATTTTCATAAGATACATGATTCTTTCAATAAATTAAAAAAGGTAAGAGTTAGAAGAACTTACTACCCTCAACAATAGAGGATTTGAGAAACACAATAAAAAAAAGGTGCTTCAATATTCAAATGATACAAGTACTACACAACAAATTGTACAGTTAAAACCATAAAATTTTGAAATATCCAAGTACCTCAATTAATTACCAAATGAAAAATCACTTTTGACTACTAGTGTTTATCAACTAATTACAACTCAAAAGCTCGCAACATAGAATTAAAGTGCTAAAGAAAGTGTTTGTATAAAGACTAAGACAAGCATCTGAACATAAGGACTTCTTTGAACACACTTTAAGATAAGTATTCAAGAGAAGAAGAAAAGATAAGAATTGGTTCAGCTTGTGAACTGAGATGTGTATCTTTCCTTCAGAAATTTTGATTATTTATTGCCAATTTGATGAGCTTTCCCACTTTCTTTCATGATGATTACACTGGTAGTTGATCGGGACTTTACGTCCTTCAATAGTAATACCGCAAGTGCACGGCGTAGCTTAGTAAGACGACAAGTACGGGTCGAATCCACAAGGAGTGGGTGTTAAGTCAATAGTTTCTCAATCAATTAGTGTGTTCGAAAGTGTATAAAACGATGTTTGGTGGTAGAAATAATTAAAGCAAGTAATTAAAAATACATAATGAAAATGAAGCATAAAAGTAAATAAGAATGCAATGAACTAAAGTAAGGATAGAATGATCAATAAGCTAAGGAGGCATACGCTAGGCTTTCTCACCAAAGTAGTGTTTACTAAACTTTAACCTAAGGTCATGGATGTCTTGTTATGGGGAAGAACGTATCATAAATACTAAAAAGCTTCCTAAATCATACTCAACTACCTATTCTCATGGAGATGACTTAATTTTTTTAAGCATAGATTATTGTTAAAAATCGACTCTCACCCTCAATTCAATGACACTAAACATGACAGCAAAATCTATTAAACCATAAACAACACAACCAAGCCAAAGGTAAGGAAACCAATTTAGACTACATATATGGTGATAATGCCTAGCCTAAGCCAAAATAAACTACTCACTCATACTCATATTAAGATTGTAAATTGCAAACAAGGTAAGAACCATAGATGAATGAATTAAACTAGAGTACTTCTAAAAAGATGAATGCAATTTAAGTTGAAGAGCTACAAGCATGAATATATGAAACTAAAAACAATTAATCCAAGATAACTAGGTGACATGAATTCAATTGAAATGAAAGAGAAATTATGCTAAACACTAATTCTTAATTGAAAAGAAAGTTAAGCTATGAAGAATACATAAGAGTTACTCAAAATGAATGGTGAAATCTGATATATCTAGCTCCATCTTCCTCTTCTCTATTTATAACCTTCAATAAAAAGCAGTCTTGGCAACTACAATAAAAAGCAGTAAATGTGATTGGACCTCAAATGATATTTAAAAAGATCGCAAAAGTTGCTGCCGCTTATCTCGCTCGACACGAGCGGAGCCCGCTCGACCAGTCGAGCCACCATCAGGTACAATATCAGAAACTTCAAAAATTAGTCAGAATGTGAAAATTAACTCCGCTGGACTCGAGCCATCTTGCTCGACCTAGTCGAGCAGATGCTGTACCCCTAAATTTAATGCTGCTAAAGATCAGAAGCTACTTGAAGATTGACTGCAGCTCGTTCGACCTGAGCCACCTCGCTCGACCGGTCCAGAGACCTTTAGAAATGTGATACTCAGCTTCTGAACTGCTTGAGCTACTTCGGCGCGAGCTAGTTTCGGTCGAGTAGGTCTACTTTGGCTTCTCTTTGGCTTGTTCTTGTGGCTTGGCTCATGATGTTTCACTTCTTTGAGCCCTCGGCGTTTACGTGAGCAATGTATGCAACAAAAAGGGCTAGTTTATGCTCGGTTTTGATGATTAGATCCTAAAACGAAATAAAACACCAAAGCAACAAAACAAGCGTAAAATCTAATTAAACAATGCAATCACGCTAAACAAGCCACCTATAGGAGTAAAAATAAAGATAAAATGTACCTAACAAACTCCCCCAAGCCATTCCCTTGCTTGTCCTCAAGCAAGTATTGTATTATCATAAAGGGAAAAGATACGGAACCAACATAGATGCACATGAATGATCTAACAACAGCTATGATCATGAACGCACAAGCCACAATTTGTCAAAAGATGTATGATAGACTAGCAAGCTATGATTATCGATTCTAAAAGTTTGAATTGTGTTCTTATTCTACAAATCATTTTCAAAACAAGTTGTCAAACAATGACCTCACCATACATAGTCTAAGACTCCCAAACTAATCACAATGGACATTATATGAACCTCACTTTGTTGGGTATGTGGCCAAGGATGAAAAAAATAATTCACTCAATAATTTCTTGGAGTTATACTCATTCTCTCATCCTATGGCTCAAAGAACGATATGAGCCTCTAACGAAGATGTGTCAAAGTTTCGCACCTCGGTACTCGGGGTCTCAAAGGCTTTTATGCTTCACTAGGAGTTTGGTAGACTATTCAAGAATGAAAAAATGTGGTGAGGGTTAAGTGATGAAAAGATGGAAAAAAGGGTGTAGTATGATGGAAATGGGGTTTTATGGAAAGACTAATGTGATAGCATGACTAGCTAGCATATGATAAAGAGGAAAATTTGGCATTTCTACAATAAAAAGCTTTCTTCTACTTATCATCATTCATTCATTCTTTCTTCTTTTTTTTTTATTGCAATTTGAAATCAAAATGTATATATATAGGAAGTGTATTGATTCATATTAAAATTCAATAAATTATTAAGAACTTCCATAATCTCTAAAATATAGTTTATATTGCAAAATAACACAAGATTCAAGAACATACAATAGGATGTAGAAGATAATGATAATAGGAAATGCCAAAATTATGATCAAATTATGCATAGTAAGCTTAACTAGTATGCTCAAATATATAAAGGTGTGAAAGTAAAGATGGATGATTAGTAATGAAAGAAATAGTGGTAAAGGTAAGAAGGTAAGAAATAAGCATAGTCTAATACAAACAACTAGATTCACATTAAGCCCAAGTCCTCAAGTCATGCCTAGTGCGCTACAAATCCACAATCTCATAAGTAGACAAGTGATATGTGCGGATGAGGCTCAATCATGACTCATATGTTTAAAATATGTCCATAAATTCCCAAAGGCGGTGCCACAAACCAAATCAATGCTCAACTATTATTTTGAAAACTCAAGGTTTACAAGACTGCAGATCAAAAGTTTAGAAGAAATAATCAAACACATGAGCGTCATTGCATGTTTCTCACATCGTTTGAGAAATAACCTGGGGAGCGTAGACTTGTGACCTCTCTAGGTAGTGGGTGGCATAGCCTGTGTTGTAGCTTACCTTGTGATCCCGAGTCCATGAAACTGGTCATTCTTCTTGGTATTGTGCTCTTTTGAGACCATTGTACTTGCACACCCATGGCTAGGGAAGAGTATTGCTCGTGCACAGCTTTTGTTGCTTTGATTTCCACTCACCATGTATGTTTGTATTGGATTTGTGGGTTTCCTTCTAAAAACCCTCACGAGACCTTACTCGTCCTCTACGGGAGACCTAGGGGTTTAAAGGGCTTTTCGCACATGCTAAGTGCGACCGTGATTCCTACGAAAGTGAGTCTTAGGTTTTATTGCATCTCTTAGTTTAGTTTTATTTTTGCCTCGCAATTTGATATTACCCTGCTAGTTCTTTTGCTAGGGACTAGCAAAGGTTTGGCTTGGGAAAGTTGATGTGCTCATTTTTAGAGCACATTTATCTCCTCATTGTAGTGTCGAGTCTCACGTTTTAAATGCTTTTTACACACATTACGCATGATTTTACCTTGTTCTTGTCTCCACGGTGTTTTAAGTTAATTTCAGGTATTTTCAGAGATTTCAAGGTATTTTACGTTGCGTACGAGACTTTAATGCTTTGAACGAAGATTAGACACGCGTATCGAAGCCTCTTCAAGCACTCCAAGTCACAACCAAGAGCCTTGCAAAGTTCAAGGACCTTCTGGACCTTCAAAGACACGGTTTGGCATGGAATTCAAGTCATTCGACCTCCCATTCGGTCGAATGGGGGTTTGCTCAGGTGAATGGAGCTGCTACGTGATAGTATTGGCATAGAAAGTCACTGTTTTGGGTGAATTAAAGAACCATTCAAGCGAATGGCATTGATTCGGGCGAATGCCCAGTAGATTCGGGCGAATGGTCTTGTGGTACTCAAGTTTGATGCTGAAACGCACTGGAAAGCTCGAATGCACCTCCATTCGGTCGAATGAGGTACCATTGGGGCGAACCATGGTCCCATTCGGCCGAATTCATGCCCCAGACTGCGCGACTTCTTTTCTTCGCAAACCAAACTCCGAGGGCTTTGAGGGTTTTTAGGGCTTTTTACCCCTTTCGTTCCTTAGCTTATAAATACCCCCTTGTATCTGAATAAACCCCATGCCTAGTTTGAGTGCCTTCGTGCCTCATTCTAGAACATCATTCTTTCATTCCTTTTCTTACTTTTTGACCTAGTGTAGATTTTTAGTTCTTCATTTATGCTTTCATTTACTTTCATGTCACTTTATTTATGTAAGTTTATTTTTTTAATACTTTGATGTCTTTATTGCTTTTCTCTATTGCTTCTTTCTACTGCTTTTCTTTAATGCTTTCATTTAATGCTTTCTTAGTTTAGATTAAATGCTTTCATGTTCTTCAGTTCCTTTAATGCTTTCCTTATTTATTTCTTTTACCTCTAGTATGTTAGCATAGTTTCTTTAGGGGTTTTAGGTTAGAGAAACCCTAGGTTTGGTCTTGTCTTTAATGGTTAGGATTAAGGTTGAGATTGATGATGGTTGTTGAAAGATATTTGATTTGAATCTTGTCCTGCCACTCCTAGAGAGACATAAGACAATTAGAGGTTGTTCGTGTGGCTTGTAGGGTCACCAACTTCCTCTCGATATCTAAAGTGTCTTGATTGATTATCATTCGAACTCCTTTGACCTAGCTTATCTTTATTTCCACTAGACCATCCTAGGGTGGACATAGTCTACTCCTCGCTTGGCTTTCATTGTTGAGTTTTTCTTTTTATTCTTGTTATTAGTTAAGTTCACCCACAAACCTACCTTCCATATAACCTTCCCACACCAAGTCTTTAGTCTAGCATCCCTTGTACTTATGGTTCGACCCCCGACTTACCATTACACTCGTTGTAGTAGTATCAGGGTGATTATAAATATTGTTTGCATAGCCAAGATTTTTAGTATTGACAACGTGCTAGATCAGCTAGTATTGGGAATGATTCCACTTGCTAGATAATTAGCTAGATCAGCATGAAGACTCAACTCTCTTAAAAGATGATAATTCAAAACACATATTAATTAAACATATAAATTAAGTAATTACATTTAGTTTTTTAAGTCGGTCTAAAATCATATTAAATATAAGGTGAATAATGGATATATTTTATAGTCCGAAATATTGAAATAAGCTTAAATGACTTAAGTTTATCTTAAGGTCGAACTTATAAGTCTTGAAATAAGTTTAATGGTCTTTAAGATAATTGTGTTTACAATAAGGTTATTTTCGTAACTATCGCTGAAATATTTTAATAGGTCAAGGTTTATCAAAATTATCTTTGAAATATTTTAATAGGTCAAGGTTTATTAAAATTATCTTTAAAATATTTTAATAGGTTAAAATATATTGAAATTAAGTTTGTTTATACATTTGTTATTAACGTTTGAACATTTTATTTGAATTTAAAGTATGTGCTTAAAATAGTTGGATGATTAAATATTCATAGTACAAGTTAAACATGTTTTGTTATTATTAATACACGTTAATATTTGAATTTTAAATGTGTTGTTAAGCTAATTAAAGAGTTTCCTATAAATAATGATATATTTTAAATTGATATTAAAAATAGAAAATGACAATTTAAATTAATGCTTAAAATAGGAATAATTTTGAATATTATTCTACACGTTATTTTATCTCGATTTTGCTGAGTTTTCATTATGTTGTATGAGTTCTAACGTGGGAGCACAACATTGGTTATCAAAAAAAAAAAAAATTACAGCATACAATGACGAAATTAGATGAGCTGTTAGTGCAACGTCTTGAAGAGTTTGAGATAAAGCTCAAGGTCTTGAAGACTGTCACAGAATATCCAGATCAACGAAATTGACGGATGAAGCTTTCTTGCTCTTCAAGGATATGTTGAGGCGTGACATATATAAATACAAGGTTTCGTTCAAGAATTAAGTATGCACCTCTTCTTACAATTTTCTCTCTTGACTTAAGATCTAGTATTCTCTAAGTATTTAAAAGAGTTGTAATTCTTAGTTCATCTAGCTCTTACAATTTGTAATAGGCTTAAGTGTTAAAAAGAGTCAGATTATTTCATAGTTTAATACGCCTAACTTAGAATACTTTTCAAAGTGTTCAACATGTAATCTCTATTGAGAGATTGAGATTTGCTTTTATTAAAGATACTTGTAAGACGTTTCTTCAAGGGGAAGAACGTGGTGAGAGAAGATAGTTAGATCTTCTAATTTGTCTTAAAGTCTATTAATAAAAGGCGTTGAATTCCTACAGGTTGAAAGAGAACCCATAGGCGGGGAGTAGGTTGTTTAGAACCGAAACTCGTTAACATATCGATTGTTATTCTTTAAGTTTTTTTTCCGCACACACGTTATAGTTTTGCAAATTGACCTAAAACTGTTTCAAAAAAAAGTTTTGAAAGGTCACTCAATCTTTTGAGATATTCTTCTAGACAAAAATTTTAAACGCCTATACTCTCTATTCACCCCACCTCTAGAGAGTATTCGACCTCCTATCAACTTTCAATTGGTATCAGAGCTGAGTTTTACATATAAAGATTGATATCTTGTGATGGATCCGATAGGAGAAGGGTTGTTTGCTCAAGGACGTTTGTCCTCTAGGCCTCCTTTGTTTTGTGAAATAAATTTTTCTCATTGGAAAACTTTGATGAAAATTTTTGTGATTGATCAAGATATAGAACTTTGGAACATCATAACTACATGACCTAAGGTACCTATCAAAAAGGACGCTCAAGCAAATGATGTGTTAAAAACCAAATCCGAATATTCACAAATATTCACAAAGTGATTTGGAATCCGTTTCTAAGAACTATAGGGCAGTGAATCAATTGTGTTGTGCTTTAAATGGTACCAAGTTCAATAGAGTTTTTTCATGCACAAGTGCTAAGGAAATATGGGATAAGTTAGTTGTGACATATGAAGGAACAAGTCAAGTGAAGGAGACTAAGATCAACATCCTCATGCATCAATACGAAATGTTCAAGATGAAAAAGGATGAGAATATTAATGAAATGTTTACTATTTTTACATTGATTACCAACAGTTTGAATTCTCTTGGCAAAACTTTTACTAATGCAGAAAAAGTCCAAAAGGTCTTGAGGTGTCTTCCAAGATCCAAATGGGGTCCAAAAGTCACCGCCATTGAAGAAGCTCAAGACTTGAGAGTTCTATCACTTGACGATCTCCTTGAAAAGCTCACAACTCACGAACTAACCCTACATGATGATGGAGAAAGTGATGTAATTACCTTCCATGAAGAATCTTGCTCTAAAGGCAAAGAAACATCATGAATCCTCAAGCGATGATGAAGAAAGTGATGATGAGGAAGATCCATTTGCCTTGATCAGAAAAGGTCTAGAAGGAATCATGAAGATGCGCAAAAGATTTAAGAAATTTAATCTAGAAACAAAGGTAAGTCTTCAAACTCTAACTATAATTCTAAAACTAACAAACTTACTTGCTTTGAATGTGGATCTATAGAACATCTTGTAAAAGAATGCCCTAAGAAGAAAAGGGAATCTTACAAGAAAAATAAGAAGAAACAAGCAATGGTTGCTACATGGAATGATTCCGAAGGCTCAACTGAACCTGAAAATGAAGATGATCAAGGTCACTTATGTCTTATGGCTAATGATGATAAAGATGATGATCTAGAACAAAATCATAAAGAGGTAGTTGACTTTCTTAACTCCTGTTCTAAAGATGAATTAGTTAAAGCTCTCATTGACATGTTTCAAATTGAAAAGATCTTAAAAGATGAGAAAAACATTCTAGAAAAATAGAATTTGTCACTATGATGAAGGTTGTGAAGACCTTATAAAGAAAAATGAATCGCTAAAGGCGGAAATAGTAAAATTTGAAAAGACTGTCAATGTCTTGAAAGAACAGAATCTCAGCCAGACGAAACAGCTCATTGATCTTAAGAATGAAAACAATGATCTTGAGTCAAAGCTCAAGACTATGAGACATGAGTTTGAGAAAAATTTACAAGCATTAACAAAGTTAAATGAATCCGAATCTAAATTCACAAAAATGCTTACACGCCAAAAAGGACTCTATGATAAACGTGGTATAGGTTATAATAATGTCACGCATAACTATAAGAGTAAAACCATATTTGTTAGGAGTGCATACAAACATAGACGTACACCTACTTGCTCATATTGTTGCAAAGAAGGACATATTAAGTTTGCATGTCCGTACAGATGTAAGGAAATATATCATTAATAATTCATTTCCTCTTGAATTACGTGGATAGATAAAGAAAATATGGGTTCCCAAAGGGACAAGACCACCTAACATGGTCTACCCTGAATACGGTCCCAAATTTGTCACTTGGATAGCCAAGTAAAGTTGAGAAAGGTTATTCTTTTGTTTTGTAGGAAAAGCAAAAGTGGATCTTAGATAGTGGATGCTCGAGACATATGAGTGGTGAAGTTTCTTTATTTTCTGAAATTAAGGAAAGATGCAATGACTCGATCACCCTAGGAGATAAAGGTAAATGCAAAATTTTAGGTGTTAGCAAAGTTGGTAAAAATCCGTCTAAAACTATTGATCATGTTTATTTGGTTGAAGGTCTAAAATTTAACTTGTTAAGTGTGTCTCAACTATGTGATAAAGGTAATCAAGTAATCTTTGATAAAGAAAAATGTGTTGTTAAAAACCCTAACACCGGAGATACTTTTATTACCGCCCTTAGACATGATAATGTTTATGCCTTGAATACTAACGAAATTGCAGTTCAGAATTTCAAGTGCTTGATGGCTATGACAGATGATCCAAAACTATGGCATAGACGTCTTGGTCACATCAATACGTATACCATGCATGAATTAGTAAGTAAAGATCTAGTTAAGGGACTTTCAGTTCTTGACTACAAACACTGTCTTACATGTGACGCATGCATTAGAGGAAAATAAGAAGTTCATTCGAACCGAAGAAAATGGTAAGTACTTCAAGACCATGTGACTTTTACATATTGATCTATATGGTCCAATACGTGTACGGAGCATAAGAGTTAAATCTTATATTTTAGTTACAGTTGACGATTGTTCTAGATTTACGTGGGTTGATTTTTTGAAGGATAAAAGTGAAGCCTTGAAACCATTCTCAAGACGTTGTAAGGAAATGCAAACTCAACTAAATCTTTTAATAGTCTCGAGTAGAAGTGATCATGGGAGAGAGTTTGATCAACTAAGCTTTGATTCCTTTTGTGAAAAATACGGTATAATCCATAACTTTTCAGCTCCTAGGACACCCCAACATAATGGCGTGGTTGAAAGGAAAAATCGAACCTTAGAGGAAATGGCTAGGACAATGCTTATAGAAAATGGATTAGCCAAACATTATTAGGCCGATGCTATTAACACAGCAAATTATGTCTTAAATAGGTACCTCATTAGACCCATACTTAAGAAAAACCCCTATGAGTTATTCAAAGAAAGAAAACCAAACACAGCTTATCTTAGAGCATTTGGTTGCAAATGTTTTATCCATAATAATGGCAAGGATAATCTAGGTAAATTTCATGCTAGAAGTGACGAAGGTATATTTCTTGGATACTCACTGAATAGTAAAGCCTATAGAGTTCTAAATAAGCGTACAAGTATGGTTGAGGAAAGTATACATGCAATGTAGTATTTGATGAATCTGACAATGGAACATTAAGTGAAGGATTTAAAGAGTTAAACCTTAATAAACATTTTGATGATATAAGTGATGAAAAATTGGATACTAAAGATATCAGTGAAGTTAAAAAGAAAAACATGCAGGATACCATACAAAGTCTTCATGAGGTTGCAGAGAAACAGGTTGTAAACATTGAAGACTCACAGCCTGATCTTGAGACCCAACCTCAAGATCTGGAAACAGCTCCTAAACGTACTGCTTTAGATACACCAATTAGAAATCCCTCTATGGAAGTAGGAACAAGCTCTTTGAATGATTACACACCATCCATATTACGAAGAAGACTTAGAATGTCATCTCAACATCCTCCAGAAAACATAATAAGTGATTCAAACAAAGGTACGCAAACTCGATCATCTCTTAAAAATTTATGTGCATTTTCTGCTTTTGATTCTCTTGTAGAACCAAAGGATGTTAAAGAAGCTATACAAGAACCAGAGTGGATCATTGCTATTGAAAATGAATTAAATGAATTCGAAAGAAACAAAGTTTGGGATCTAGTTGAAAGGCCTCCAGATTGTACTATTATTGGAACTAGATGAGTCTTTCGTAATAAGCTCAATGAGGATGGAGACATTATAAGGAACAAAGAAAGGCTGGTAGCTCAAGGTTATAATCAAGAAGAAGGTATAGTTTAGGATGAGACTTTCGCTCTAGTTGCAAGGTTAGTATCTATCCGTATTATGCTTGCTTTTGCTTCATACATGAATAGAAAACTATATCAAATGAATGTTAAATGTGCTTCCTTAAATGGCTATTTATAAGAGGAAGTATATGTTAAATAACCACCTAGTTTTGAAAATTCTGATCTACATAATCATGTGTTTAAACTAAATAAAACATTGCCTGGCTTGAAACAAGCTCCAAGGGCTTGGTGTGAAAAATTTAGCTCACATCTACTTGAAACTAACTTTGAACAAGGTAAAATTGATAAAACGCTTTTCATTAAGACTAAAGGAAAATATATTCTTGTTGTTCAAGTATATGTTGATGATATATTGTTTGGAGCCAATAATGATTCTTTGTGCAAGGAATTTTCTGAGATTATTTGCAAGGAATTCGTAATGAGCATGATGTGAGACATAACATTTTTTCTTGGACTAAAAACAAAGCAAAAGAAAGATGGCATATTTATTTGTCAAAGTAAATATGTTAGAGATTTGCTAAAGAAGTACAATATGGATCAATGCAAAGTTGCTAATACGCCTATGAGTGCAACACTAAGTCTAGACCAAGACATAAATGGTAAGAGTGTTGATCAAAAGACTTATAAAGATATGATTGGTTCTTTATTTTATTTAACTGCTAGTCGTCCTAATATTATGTTTAGTGTTTGCTTATGTGCTCATTTTCAAGCTAACCAAAAAGAATTTCACTTAATAGCATTTAAGAGAATCTTTAGATATTTGCGTGGGACTAAAGACTTCGGTCTATGTAACCTAGTTGTGGAAATTTTAGTTTAATTGGTTTTTCAAATGCTGATTATGCTGGTTATAAAGTGGATAGAAAAAGCACTTTAGGATCGTGTCAATTATTGGGAAATTCATTGATCTCATGGTATTCTAAAAAGAAAAATTTAGTTGCTCTATCTACAGCTGAAGTTGAATACATAGCTGCAAGTGCGTGTTGCTCTCAAATCTTATGGATTGCACAACAACTTCGAGATCTTGGAATTGATCTCAAAGGTATTCCAATAAAATGTCATAATACAAGGGCAATTTGTATTACTAAAAATCCAATACAACATTCACGTACAAAACATATTGAGGTTCGTCACCATTTCATACGTGATCATGTTGAAAAAGGTCATATTACTCTATTTTTTATCTCTACAGAAAATCAATTAGCTGATATAGTTACAAAACCTTTAAGTCATGATAGGTTGCATATATTCATATGGAATTTGGCATGCTAAATGATGTTGCATGAACTAAGGGGGAGTTATGACATAAGAGTAAGGGTTCAATAGTAAAAAGATAAAATGTTACTAAAATACTAAGTATGTATTTAGGGGGGAGTATTACATGTTTGATTATGGTTGCATATATGTGTGTTCATACATGTTTTTGAGAATTGAAAATTATTTGTCTTATTTAAATATACAACAATGGGATTTATAATTAAATACCTTTAATTAATAAAGTATGTTTAATTACCTAATGTTAAATTGTTTGCCCTATCTCATTTGGGACGTTAACTTACAAATTATTCATTTATGAATTTGGTCCTAATCAAACTAACAGTTAAAATTGATTTCATAATTACACTTCAAATGCATTTCATCACGTCATTCATACACACATCACACCGGTCAAATCTCTCTCAAAAGTAAATTTTTACCTTTTCCTTAAGTTGTCCAATCAATGCTTATTGAAGTATAAATGCAATGTACTTCTTCACCTTCAAATAACTTGTGAACCGTCCCTTTCCCATTTCACCCCAACCTTTTCTTAATTTGTGAACAGTGAAATCAGTTTTCTTCAAGCCTTCAAAAACCCCTTTCATGGCTCCTAAAAGAAAACTTACTCGTTCTTCTACTAAATCTGAAAGCGGCGAATCCTCAAAATCACCAATGACTGAATCAATAACTCCATTTTTTCCTTCACCCTTATGTGATGTAGCAGTGCCTAAGTCCTGGTTTGAAAACCATGTGGCTTTTGGAAGATGGATTGATGTCTTTAAACATCGCTCTATATCTTTTGTTGACATCCTAGACTACAATTTCTTTCTATTTGAAGATTTTGAAATAATCTCTGCCTTTATTGAATCTTCTTCAGGTAAGTTGTTAGACCCTGGATCTGTGTCTTACCCTACCTTGGTAAATATTTTCTACTATAATCTCTCATTCATAACCAAAAATGGTTTTCCCGCCCTGAGAAGTTACGTGAAGGGTCAAGAAATTGTTATTACTAAAACCCTGATTAACGAGTTGTTTAAGTTTTCAAATGTTATTGATGATTCTACCCCAAACTCTATTGCGTTTCAAAATGCTAAAGATATGTTTGTCTTATCTTCCTACCTCGATTTCTCTCCAACTAGACAGTTAACCAATAATGGATTAACTTTTTCCGGTACACTTCTTCACAATTTGATTGCAAATATCGTATTTTCCAAAGGAACATCATGTGAGTTGGTTTTTGATTCCCAATTGATTTTGATGTGGAAAATTGCTGCTCGTAAGTCCATTGATTATGCCTCTCTGATTATTTCAACTATGAGATTTTGCAGTTCTAGTTTTCGAAGTTAGGCCCCCCCTTATGCAAATCTTCTTTCCCTCATTTTTGATCATTTTAACCTCATTACTGATTTAGAGGAGGTTGATTATTCTGGCCCTCAATCTTTTTCTAACAATGTTCTGTCCTCCTTGGGGATCTTTAAAGTTGGAGGTAAATATGAATTATACTCAAATTTATATGTAACAGAGAAAGAGGAGTTACAGATATTGCATGGGAAAAAGATAGGTCGTTTGGAATCTCATTCTAAGGAAAATCAGACTACCTATTCTCGTCTAGAGTCCTTGATTCTAAAGTTTATGGAATCAAAGCGTCTTTGCTTGAATTGCATGATAAAGTGTCCACATTAACTTTTATGCTAGACTCTTTTATGAAGGACATGAAGGGAATGATAGTTGAAGAGGTAACCGTAGAAGATGAGGAAGTTGAAAAAGAGAAGGAGGTATCTAAAGAGGAGGAGGTTGCTGAAGAAGAGAAAGAAGAAGAGAAGAAGGATGAAGAGAAGGAGGAAAAAGAGAATCGAGAAGAAGTTTATGCCACCCCCATTCAAACAATTCCACCATTTGTTGAAGCTACACCGATCACCACTTCCCCTGGTAAAACCAAACCTCCCAAGAATAGGAAGACCCGGTCTAGGAAGCGATTTTAATTTTTGTTGGTTGATAAACAATTTTTAGTGACGGCAAACTATATTTTCTTGTTTTGATTAACAATCCCAACATTTTACTCCTTGTTTACTTTTTGATGAAAGTCAAAAAGGGGGAGACATGTAAATTATGTTTATTCTTGCTTGCTTGCTTTGTTTTGCATGCTGCATTTCATTGCATATTAGTTCATGTTTATGTTCATGAAATGTTCATGTTCATATTATTGCTGGATGTGTTCATGTTTCTGTTCATAATGCATAAAGGAAGAAAAAAAATTTATGTTTGTTAAATTTATACTTGTTTTAGTTGATTGATAGTTACTTAGTGATATGTTCATAGTTACTGATTATTGTTTATGTTCATGATGCTGGATGATGATTGATAATCATGTTTTTGATGGTAAAATATTGATATGATGAAAATTTACTTGTGATAATAGTATATTTTATTAATGATTTTGATTTCCATGCATGAAACCTTATTGGTTTGTGATAATGAGATGCATGAAAATTTATTGGTTTATACTATTCTATTTTTGTATTGTTTTGTTTTGAAACTGTTTTTAAAGTCTTGAAAACTTTCTGGTTAATGATATCTTGTTATTCTTATCATGTTTTTCAACTCATGTTAACTTAGTAATATGATTTAGGAAAATATGGTTTTGACTTTCATCAAGGGGGAGATTGAAGACTCAACTCTCTTAAATGATGATAATTCAAAACACATATTAATTAAACAAATAAATTAAGTAATTACATTTAGTTGTTTAAGTCGGTTTAAAATCATATTAAATATAAGGTGAATAATGGATATATTTTTTAGTCCGAAATATTGAAATAAGCTTAAATTACTTAAGTTTATCTTAAGGTCAAACTTATAAGTCTTTAAATAAGTTTAAAGGTCTTTAAGATAATTGTATTTACAATTAATGTTAGTTTCGTTATTATCTTTGAAATATTTTAATAGGTCACGGTTAATTAAAATTATCTTTGAAATATTTTAATAGGTCAAGGTTTATTAAAATTATCTTTGAAATATTTTAATAAGTCAAAATATATTGTAATTAAGTTTGTTTATACGTTTGTTATTAACGTTTGAATATTTTATTTGAATTTAAAATATGTACTTAAAATAGTTGGATGATTAAATATCCATAGTACAAGCTAAACACGTTTTGTTATTATTAGTACACATTAATATTTGAATTTAAAATGTGTTGTTAAGCTAATTAAAGAGTTTCCTATAAATAAGGAGATATTTTAAATTGACACTAAAAATAGAAAATGATAATTTAAATTAATGCTTAAAACAGGAATAATTTTGAATATTATTCTACACGTTAATTTATCTGGTTTTTGCTGAGTTTTCAATATCTTGTATGAGTTCTAACGTCGCAGCACAACATTATTGGTTATTAAAAACAAAATAGCACACAATGACGAAATTATATGAGTTGTCAGTGCAACGTCAATTTGATTTAAAGCTCAAGGTCTTGAATACTGGCACAGAATATCCAAATAAACAAAATTGAAGGATGAAGCTTTCTTGCTCTTCAAGGATATGTTGAGGCGTGACATATATAAATACAAGGCTTCGTTCAAGAATTAATGATGCACCTCTTCGTACAATTTTCTCTCTTGACTTAAGATCCAGCATTCTCTAAGTATTTACAAGAGTTGTAATTCTTAGTTCATCTAGCTCTTACAATTTGTAATAGGCTTAAGTGTTAAAAAGAGTTAAATTATTTCATAGTTTAATACGCCTAACTTAAAATACTTTTCAAAGTGTTCAACTTGTAATCTCTATTGAGAGATTGGGATTTGCTTTTATTAAAGGGACTTCTAAGACGTTTCTTCAAGGGGAAGAACGTGGTGAGTGAAGATAGTGAGATCTTCTAGTTTGTCTTAAAGTCTATTAATAAAAGGCGTTGAAATCCTACGAGTTGAAAGAGAACCCATAGGCGGGGAGTAGGTTGTTTAGAGCTGAACCTCGTTAACATATCGTGTGTTATTCTTTAAGTTTATTTTCTGTACACACATTATAGTCTCGCAAATCAACCTAAAACTGTCTTAGAAAACAGTTTTAAAAGGTCACTCAATCTCCTCCCTTTAGAAATTATTCGACCTCCTATCAACTTTCACAGCATACCATGGAACACTTGTCATATTTAAAGCTAGGAAACACTCATCATGAAATGAATCGTCAATTGGAGCTTCCATACTTGCTCCAACATCATGAATCAGTCGGGATAAGCGGTCGGTAACTACGTTCTCCGCACCCTTCTTATTTTTTACTTCTAAATCAAACTCTTGTAGTAGGAGAATCCACCGAATCAGACGAGGGTTAGCATCTTTCTTTGTCATCAAGTACCTTTGAACCTAACGGATAAGGCCTAAATTTTTCTATGGAAAACACAACGGCCAAATGCTCCTTCTCTATTGGTTCATCATTCATCTGAGCTGGGTCCAATGTCTTACTTGCATAATAGATGGCATGCACCTTGCCATACTTCCTTTGTTCCAAAACAGCCCCTACTGAATAATTACTTGCGTCGCACATAATCTCAAAGGGGAGGTTCGAATCTAGTGGTTGGATAATAGGAGCAGAGATAAGAGCCTATTTCAATCTGTTAAAAGCTTCAAGGCTATCGTTAGTAAACAAGAATGGGCATCTTTGGCGAGAAGCTCAGTTAGAGGCCTAGTAATCTTGGAGAAATCCTTGATAAACCTCCGGTAAACACCAGCGTGACCAAGGAAACTCCTTGTTCCCTTAACATCAGAGGGAGGTGAAACAGTCGTATTATTAGGAGATTTCATTAGTCGTTTTTAGCGCCTAATTTTCCTTATATTTTGTTCGTTACTAATTATAATTTAATTAGTGATGGTAGTAATTTGAAAAATCTCTACAATGATTAGAAACTTGTTAATTCGTAACGTGATTATGAATCGTAACAAGTAACGTAAACTTTGGAGGTAAAACTTAAAGTTGAGCAACTACCCATAATAGTTCGAAAATTTTTAATTATTACCCAAGCATATTATGTAACCATGATGGGAGTAAATTAAATATTTCACACATTTACAAGTGATTTTTAAACATGAAGTACAAGTTACATAACTTGTTACATGTACAACAATTTTTACTCAAACCTTAAACTATCTTAGATAAACCTTTTCTACACTATAATAGATCAAATGATGGACAAAAATCACCAAAAAACAACCCCAACCAGCCATGCTAAAGCTGTCCTACTCCCCCTTATAGCCCTTTGTATACTTACATACACAAGCTAAAGACTCTACCCAAGAACCCCTTTTGTTTTACCCAAAGCTTGTGCATTATTACAAGCATGCAAGAGGCAAATATTTGAAGCAAAAACACTCTATTTTCTGAATAATTATTCAGCCATAAACTCCAACACATTGCTCTCAAGTTCATCCATGAACAAACACTAGAATCCTTCAAACTTTCAATAACTAAAACACTTTCTTTTCTCATAAAATCTTCTTCAAAAACCCATCTAAAACTTCTAAAAATTTATGTTTATAAACTCAAATCTCCAAAAAAAAAAAAATCTTCATCTTAAGAGCTTTCCATAGACACCAAACTTGAAGAAATCCACAAAGTATAGAGTAAGTTATGTTCATTTCTTTATTCCACTAGTTTTTGTTAAAACTTGTTCATGTAAAATATTTTTTTTCATGAATCTTTTTATAAACTAAGATCATTATAAAATGAGTATTTTATCTCTAAACTAAGAAAATCATCACTTATAAATCTATAAAAATCGGCCATAATAGAAAGTAAGAAAATGTATTTCCGCAAACATATAAAGTTTGTTATTTAAAAGATTCAAATAATATTATGGGACTTAACTAAGTATGTTGCTCAACATAATAAGTATACTCCAAATATATTAAAATCATCACAAGTATTAGTATAACAACTCTAACTAGGAAAAGTTAAGTGCATGTTAGAAATCCTAAATTATTATTGATTTTTTAATGAATGCAATATGTTTAGTTGAAGAGTTGGAGTTGAGACTTGAAGGGCAAGGACCCGAAGTTAGAACCGCTTCTAAGAACGCGTAGGAGGTTACGGAATAATTATATAGGCCTTGAGTCGAGGTATGTCACATGGGGTGATTTTTTTAAACTTGGGAAGGTTTGTGTATAAACTTGTTTTTTTTTAAAAAAAAAAATCACGGATACCAGTGTGTTTATACTCAGCCTTTTTGCTGATACTATGCTTTGTATGTTTTTTCAATGGTTTTATTTTTAGAGTAAACCCTTATGGCACCTCGACGGAGAATGGATATGCGAGTGGAAGTTGAACCCGAGTTGGAGTTTGACTCCCCTTTTGTTTAGATCTCTTTATCGTATTTGAGAGACTATTAGTTTAGATTTAGACTATTTTAAGGATGTAATTTGAACTTTGGACTTATTTCGATTTGGTTGTAATTTTCCTATATTTTGGACAGTTATGACTTCCGTTATATTGCTTTGGTTTGGTTCAAGTATTATACTTGAATATTGATTTGAACTTTAAGTAACCCCTTAATTGTGTTGGCAAAAGTAAGCTTCCGTTTGATTAATACTAAATTCCATTTAGTGTTTGCCTTCATAATTCGAGACGGTTATAGTTGGTATAAGAGCCAAGGCTTTGGAAGCTTATCTAAAATATCAGGAAAATTAGAGAACGAGTTTAACTTAAAGAAGTTGAAGTTTGGAATAACTAATGGAAGTAATTAGGAAATGAACTTAAAATTTAGGGATTATTGGTAAAGAAAGGATTTAAGTAGTAAGTCTAACTTAAATCAGATTATTAACTAAGTACCATTAGTAAACTAGAAGTCTTAAAGGTTTCTTGTAAGCAAGTGATGATCCAATTATGTGACTAAGTTGCCTATGCATGATGGTAAATTAAGTTGAGGAATCATCATTAAAAGTGTTTAAACTGCTAAACAAGTGATCCAATGGGATGGAAATTGATGAAGTTGTTAAGTCATTAAATCAATAAAGATAAGAAAGTGTGTTATGCAAGTGCATATCTATTTCTCTTAAAGGCATAATTATTAATTAATTATTACCTTTTGGCAGAAACCTAGAGGAAATTGGGGAAGGAATGGATCTCCAAGCCCAATTGAATATCCTAACCGAGCAACTTAGAGTCATCCAAGAGACCAATGCTCAATTAGTCCAGTTCATAGCCAACCAACATGCTAGTGTGGATGACGAGACTAAGTTTTACAAAAGGCTTGCTACCCACAAGCCTAAGACCTACAATGGTGCTACTGATCCAGTTGTCCTTGAAGATTGGATCAATGAAACCGAGAAAATTCTTGAGGTGGTGAATTGTCCAGGAAATCTTAAGGTTAAACTTGCAGCATTCTATCTAGTGGGACCTGCAGAGCTTTGGTGGAGAGCTCTGAAAGGTGTCTCGGCTTCCTCTACATCTGCTGGTGGAGCAGCACAACCCACCAGTTGGAGATGGGAAGATTTCTTGAAGACACTAAGGGAGAGGTTCTACCCAGCAGCTCTACAGAGACAAAAAGAATTAGAATTTCTTTACCTGAGGAAGCATTCTCTTAGCGTCACCGAATATGCTAACAAGTTCTTGGAGTTGGCTCAATTTTCCCCAGATTATGTACTTGATGAAAAGAAAAAGATGGATAGCTTTTACAATGGTCTCAACTTCAGCTACCAAAAGTTGATGGGTCAATATGAGTCTTTTCAAGCTATATATGAACATGCTTTGGAGAAAGAAATGGTCTGCAAGAGAGAGGAAGATGTAAGGAAAAAGAGATCTGGAGGAGACCAGGGAGGTCAGAGCAAGAAGCCTAGAGCTGAGGGAAACTTCAAGGGGAATCAAAACCAAAACCTCAGAAAGTTTCAAAACCAAAACCGCTTCAACAGCAATAGAAACCCACAAAACTCCTACCCGCTAACAAGTTAATTGTGTGATAGATGCAAGAAATGGCACTCTATGGGAGTCAACTGTGAGGGTAAGGCTGTGTGTCTAAATTGTGGAAAACCAGTTCATTTGGCTCGAGATTGTTGGGGCAAGAACCGGTGAAACCCCGGGAATGGTGGAGCACGATACTTAGGAAATCAAGGGAACCAACGTAACAATAACTCTCAACTTTGCCTTGAATATAAAGGAGGCAATAAAGCCTCATCTTCTGGAGGCCAAGGGAACCAGCGCTCGGGAGAAGGAAAATTCTTTGCCATTACTACAGCGGAGGAGCCTAGCACCTTGATTCCTAAGACAGACGGTAAAGTCATTTCCGGATTATTGTTATTGCTTGGTAAGTCCGCCCGTGTCTTATTTGATTCTGGGGCCGACAAGTCTTATGTTTCTATGTCATTTGTGAAATCTTTGGACTGTGCTGTTAATGTATGCCCTATAATGCATAGAGTTGACTTACTTAATGGGTCAACGGTATCATTAATACAAAGTTGATTGATTGCCCATTAGTGATCCAGGGTAAGGAGTTCCATGTAGACCTGACTGTATTTGACTTAGGACAGTTTGATATCATTCTAGAAATGGACTGGCTAGGTAAACACAGGGCAGTGATTGAGTGCTATGAGAGGAATGTAAAGGTTGGGAACAATCCAAGGGATCAAGTAGCTTTTAGAGATGGGACCATACCTAATATTGAGCTAGAGATGATTGAGAGGTTTACAACCTTTCCAAAGAGAGGTGGGGAAGCCCAGGTCTACCACATGAGCGAGTCAACATACAAGGAGGTCGACTTAAGCCAGATCTTGATAGTGCGAGAACTTTCTGATGTATTCCTTGATGATCTACCTGGGTTACCTCCAAAGAGAGAGATTGATTTTCACATTAACCTAGTTCCAAGGTCAAGCCCGATTTCAAAGGCACCATATAGAATGGCACCACTTGAGTTGGCTGAACTAAAAATCCAACTCAAGGAGTTACAAGATAAAGGGTTTATCAGACCAAGTGTATCACCATGGGGAGCTCCAGTGTTGTTTGTGAAGAAGAAAGATGGGTCTTTGAGGCTATACATTGACTACCAGGAGCTGAACAAAATCACCATCAAGAACAAGTACCCACTTCCTAGAATTGATGATTTATTTGACCAGTTGAAAGGAGCCGGAGTTTTCTCTAAAATTGACCTGAGATCTGGTTACCATCAGTTGAGGATAGCGGAGGAAGACATTCCTAAAATTGCTTTCCGCACCAGATAGGGGCACTATGAGTTTAGAGTGATGCCGTTTGGGTTAACCAATGCCCCTGCAGCATTCATGGACTTGATGAATCGAACATTCCATGACTATCTTGATAAATTTGTAGTGGTTTTCATTGATTATATCTTGGTGTACTCTAAGACAGAGAAAGATCATGAGGAGCACTTAAGATTGGTATTAACACGATTGAGGGAAAGAAGCTTTTATGGGAAGTTGAGAAAGAGTGAATTCTGGTTGGATCGAGCTGTCTTCCTAGGTCATGTAATCTCAAAAGATGGCATAACAGTGGATCCCGAGAAGATAAGGACTATCATTGATTGGCCAGCACCGACTAGTGTAACTGAGGCAAAAAGCTTTATGGGTTTGGCAGGTTATTACCGAAGATATGTTGATGGGTTTTCTAAGATTGCACTATGTACCGATCACCAGTTTGGTTCGAAAGAATACCAAGTTTGTGTGGTCACAAAAGTGCAAAGACGCTTTTCTAGAATTGAAGAAAAGGTTGACAACGGCTCCAGTGCTTGTATTTCCCGAGGATGGGAAAGAGTTTACGGTATACAGTGACGCATCTTTTGAGGGCTTGGGTTGTATACTCATGCAAGAGGCGAAAGTGATTGCCTACGCATTGAGACAATTGAGGCCAAATGAGAAGAACTATCCAGTGCACGATTTAGAATTAGCCGGAGTCATATTTGCCTTAAAAATTTGGAGGCATTATCTCTACGGCACTACTTGCAAGATCTACACCGATCAAAAGAGTTTAACTTATCTGTTTACACAGAAGGAGCTTAACATGAGGTAGAGAAGGTGGCTAGAATTGATGAAAGATTATGACCTCACTTTGGAGTATCATCCCGGGAAGGCAAACCGTGTAGCATATGCCTTAAGCCGAAAACCGAGAATGGTCGTTAATGGACTAATTTTAGTGTCCTACGAGATTTATGTGGAGATGAAGGAGCTAGAATTGATTGTGATTAAGAAGGGATCATATGACAGCGTTCTCAATGCTATGAGTACAACACCGAGTCTACATGAGAAGATTCGTGAGCTACAACAGTATGATGACTTCTTGTCAGAGTTGAAGATTGGTATTGAAAAGGGTGCAGTTAAAGACTTCAGTATTGCTAAAGATGGGAGTATTCATCTAGAAGGAAGGTTATGCGTGCCCCGAGATCCTGAATTGATAGAGAAAATACTCAAGGAGGCAGATTCGACTATGTATTCTGTCCACCCAGGATGGGATAAGGTGCTAGCAGATTTAAAACAATACTTTTGGTGGATGAACATGAAGAAGGATGTTTAGGATTTCATAGCTCGATGTCTAGTATGTCAGCGAGTCAAGATTGACCACTAGCGCACTCCAGGGGAATTGCAACCACTTCCTGTGCCTAAGTGGAAGTGGGAATCAATGAATATGGACTTTGTTGTTGGATTGCCCCGTTCGAGAAGGGGAAATGATTCTATTTGGGTGATTGTTGATCGACTCATTAAGACTGCCAGATTTAATCCTGCTAAAGTAACTTGGAAAACAAAACAATTGGCCGATGCTTATGTGAAAGAAGTACTTAGACTACATGGTATACTGATGACAATAGTTTCAGATCGAGATCCAAGATTTGTGGCACGATTTTGGAATGAGCTACAAAGGGCATTCGGCACGACCCTTAATTACAGCACCGCTTTTCACCCAGCTACAGATGGGCAGACGGAGAGGACCATCCAGACTCTAGAGGATATGCTTCGGGCATGTGCCCTTGATTTTCAGTGTTCGTGGGAGGACATCTTACCATTGATAGAATTCTCCTACAACAATAGTTACCAGTGTAGTATTGGTATGGCTCCGTATGAGGCCTTGTATGGCCAAAGGTGTAGGACACCACTTTATTGGGATACCGGGAGGCCCAGTGTGCTCGTTGGACCAGAGATGATCAGAGAGACCGCTGAACAAGTCAGAATCATTAGAGACCGGATGAAGGCTGCCCAAGATCGACAGAAATCCTACGCAGGCTGTAGGAGGAGGAAACATGAGTTCCAAGTCGGTGAGAAGGTGTTCCTTAAAGTCTCGCCAACAAAGTGAATCAAGAGGTTCGGAATGCAAGGGAAGCTTGAACCTCGGTACATTAGACCCTATGAAATTTTGCGCAGAGTTAGGGAGGTAGCTTATGAGTTAGCTTACCCCCACAATTAGCTAAGGTTTACAATGTGTTCCATGTGTCGCAATTGCGCCGGTATGTGTTTGATCCATCACATGTACTCCAGTATGAGCCGATTCAACTTTTTGAAATCTTGCAGTATAAGGAGAAGCCCCTGAGGAACCTAGGTCGAGAGGTTAGAAAACTCCGTAGCCGCACGATTCCACTTGTGAAAGTGCTATAGAGTGCACAGGATGCAGACATTGCTACTTGGGAAAAGCAGGACGACATGTTAATTAGATACCCTTACTTATTTGAGTGATGTATTGATAACCATTAGTTTGAGTTAGTTTCGAGCACGAAACTCTTGTAAGAAGGGAAGACTGAAATAGTCGTATTATTAGGAGATTTCATTAGTCATTTTTAGCGCCTAATTTTTCTTATATATTTGTTCGTTACTAATTATAATTTAATTAGTGATGGTAGTAATTTGAAAAATCTCTACAATGATTAGAAACTTGTTAATTTGTAACGTGATTATGAATCGTAACAAGTAACGTAAACTTTGGAGGTAAAACTTAAAGTTGAGCAACTACCCATAACAGTTCGAAAAAATTTTAATTATTACCCAAGCATATTATGTAACCATGATGGGAGTAAATTAAATATTTCATACATTTACAAGTGATTTTTAAACAAGAAGTACAAGTTACATAACTTGTTACATGTACAACAATTTTTACCTAAACCTTAAACTATCTTAGATAAACCTTTTCTACACTATAATAGATCAAATGATGGACAAAAATCACCAAAAACAACCCCAACCAGCCATGCTAAAGCTGTCCTACTCCCCCTTATAGCCCTTTGTATACTTACATACACAAGCTAAAGACTCTACCCAAGAACCCCTTTTGTTCTACCCAAAGCTTGTGCATCATTACAATCATGGAAGAGGCAAATATTTGAAGCAAAATCACTCTATTTTCTGAATAATTATTCAGCCATAAACTCCAACACATTGCTCCCAAGTTCATCCATGAACAAACACTAGAATCCTTCAAACTTTCAATAACTAAAACACTTTCTTTTCTCATCAAATCTTCTTAAAAAACCCATCTAAAACTTCTGAAAATTTATGTTTATAAACTCAAATCTCCCAAAAAAAAAATAATCTTCATGTTAAGAGCTTTCCATAGACACCAAACTTTTAGAAATCCACCATGTATAGAGTAAGTTATGTTCATTTCTTTATTCCACTAGTTTTTGTTAAAACTTGTTCATGTAAAACATTTTTTTCATGAATCTTTCTATAAACTAAGATCATGAGTAGTTTATCTCTAAACTAAGAAAATCATCACTTATAAATCTATAAAAAGCGACCATAATAGAAAGTAAGAAGATGTATTTCCACAAACATATAAATTTTTTTACTTAAAGGATTCAAATAAAATTATGGGACTTAACTAAGTATGTTGCTCAACATAATAAGTATACTCCAAATATATTAAAATCATCACAAGTATTAGTCTAACAACTCTAACTAGGAAAAGTTAAGTGCATGTTAGAAATCCTAAATTATTATTGATTTTTTGATGAATGCAATATGTTTAGTTGAAAAGTTGGAGTTGAGACTTGAAGGGCAAGGACCCGATGTTAGAACCGCTTCAAAGAATACGTAGGAGCTTACGGAATAATTATATAGGCTTGGAGTCGAAGTATGTCACTTGGGGTGATTTTTAAAAGATTTAAGAACAAATTGGGAAAGTTTGTGTATAAACTTGTTTTTTTTAAAAAAAAAATAAAATTCCCAAAGAGAAGTTCTTAATCTTGAAAAATGATGTCAAAATGATAAATTTGAGTATGGAATAATTTATTACATGTATTATTATTGTGGGTATCATGCATGTTGATTTTATAAATTATTGTATGTTTAACGGCATGTTTAACACTACTTTGTGAAAGTTATTGTGATGGAAATGATTATATGAATTTAAAAATATTTGAAATTCATTTTAAAAGAAATTTCCAGTAGCTATATGTTAAGAAAAATTTCTTGGATACTTTTTGTTGAGATTATTCGTCAAATTGATATTTTAATGGATTTTAAGGTGTTAAATACTCTTATTATAAAACATGGTATTAGATGAACCCTTCATCATCAAAAATAATTAATAAAAACATATTATAATGTCTCCAACAAGATTCAGAATATATTTAGTTTGGAATTTTTTTTTATGATTTTTGAATAATCGTTAAATTGTTTAACAGTAAATTGTAAAATGGTAAAATATAAAATAATTACCAAACAAAGACATATGGACTTGAAATTTTTATCACATACTCATATGGACAGTAGATAAAATTGGTAACAGTTTGGGAAGGTTTCGTCGACAATTAAGGATCTCAATAATTTTTACTCGGTTATTAATAATCGGTAAGTTTGAAAACGGTAAAATATAAAATAAATAGTAATCGACGTCTTTTGGACATGAAATTTTTATGAGACACTTATTTAAACATTAGATACATGTCCAAAAATTTATATGGATTTTCTGACCATATATGGACTTAAATAAATTTTATTTGGTTTATCGATAAAATAACGATATTAATTATTAAAAATAGCCCACATGATTTTTTATGGTTATTTAAAATTTTATACCCCTTAAAATAGCTTCTGGAATATCATACAATTTTTATAATATTTTATTCGGACTCAAATAATTTTAAACCTATTTTATTCTATTTATCGATAAAATATCTATACAAAATAATAAAACATCATACATGAGTTTTATAAGTTCAAATGGCCTAATAAACATGTTATATGACTTTTGGAACTTTGGTATAATTTTATAAAATAAATTATTAATTATTTACTAATTTATCAAATTAATAGAAAATGTTTATTTATTAAGAAGTGTAATAATGTTAATTAAATTTGGGTAAAAATAGAACTATATAAAAAAAAATTTATAATTATATTAATAACCTACTGCGTCATAGTATAAATTAATTTTAAATTAGATGGTTTATAAATTTTACGGATTTAAGACACCATTTAAATAACGGTAAATACCCAAATTGTCGAAAGTAATTGTAAGGTATTATAATGACTTGATTAATTTGGGCCTTGTTGGAGAATTAATATGTACTTTGTAAATCAATTATCGATTTTATTACCGGCAAAACTATCTCGTATTTAAGAAAATAGTGTTTTATGAAATCTTCTGTCGTAATTATTTTATAAACTTATGAATCATATTCTAGTTGTTTTGGATGAATTTCAAAACCCTTTTAAGTTATGTTTACTTTAAGACGGATTGAAACGAAACATTTTAGTGGTTTCCTTAAAAAAATCGTATTGAACATTAATTACTTTTTGTTACGATGCATTTCCATACATGCTAGTGATGCCTAAATATAATACAAAGGTTATGTTTAATGATATGATTATGTGCAAATATTATGATTTGATTTTGCTAAGTCACAAATAAAGTATGTTTTGCTATGTGCAAATAAAATGTTTATCATATGGAAAAAGTTAATATTTTTGACTTTCAAATGCTATTAAAATTACAAGATATATATATTATGTACAAAAAAATGTTTTAGCCTAAATGGCGAGTACATATGCCACAGCAAATGTTGTGTGCATGATTAAACGGCTCACCAATGTTGAGCGCGTATTGTTCACAATACCATTGTGTTACACTTGCCACACATGTCGCGGATGGTAGACCGACTACCAAACGAGTCACAGGATGACTCACAGAGTACCCATGTAAACTTATGATATGAGTTTGAAATTGATTTGGATCTATTGAGATCTTATGATTTATGATAAAAATGAGAATTTAAAATTACTATAGAGCCATTGAACTTGATTTGAATCATAATATGATTTATCAAATGATAAAGCATATTTCAAAATGAATTTACTCAAAAAAAAAATTTTATAACTTGTTTGACGGACACCAGTGTGTTTCTACTCAGCCTTTTTCTGATACTATGCTTTGTATGTTTTTCCAATTGTTTTGTTTTTAGAGTAAACCCCTATGGCACCTCGACGGAGAATGGATATGCGAGTGGAAGTTGAACCCGAGTTGGAGTATGACTCCCCTTTTGTTTAGATCTCTTTATTGTATTTGAGAGACTATTAGTTTAGATTTAGACTATTTTAAGGATGTAATTTGAACTTTGGACTTATTTCGATTTGGTTGTAATTTTCCTATATTTTGGACAATTAAGAGTTCCGTTATATTGCTTTGGTTTGGTTCAAGTATTATACTTGAATATTGGTTTGACCTTTAAGTAACCCCTTGATTGTGTTGGCAAAAGTAAGCTTCCGCCTGATTAATACTAAATTCCATTTAGTGTTTGCCTTCATAATTCGAGGCGGTTACAGGAGGAGGTAAACGCTCTATGACCTTTACTTTCGCTTTATCTACCTCAATGCCCCTGTTGGAGATAGCATGACCTAGCACTACACCCTGTTGTACCATGAAATGGCATTTTTCCCAGTTTAGGGTGAGGTTGGTCTCCTTGCACGTACGGAGCACCTTTTCGAGGTTGCTTAAGCATGCTTCGAAAGATGTGTTGTACACAGAAAAATCATCCATAAATACTTCCATAAAATCCTCAATAAAATCATAGCAAATGGCCATCATGCATCGTTGAAACGTGGCGGGGGGCATTGCAGGGACCGAAGGGCATCCTTCGATATGCAAAGGTCCCATAAGGCCAAGTAAAAGTGGTATTTTCTTGATCATCTGGATGGATAGGGATCTGGAAAAATCCAGAGTATCTATCCAAATAGCAAAAATATGAATAGTTTGCCAAACGTTCCAACATTTGATCTATAAAAGGCAAAGTGAAATGATCTTTACAGGTTGCTTTATTCAATTTCCTGTAATCTGTGCACATTCTCCAACCCGTAACTATTCTAATGGATACTGACTCACCCTTATCATTCTTGATAACGGTCATGCCATCATTTTTGGGCATTATCTGTACAGGGCTAACCCACCTACTGTTAGAGATAGGGTAAATTATGCCCTGCGTTAAGTAATTTCTAAACCTCTTTTCTCACAACATCTTTCATATTAGGATTCAATCTCCTTTGAGGTTCTATGCATGTGGTATGATCATCATCAAGAAATATTCTATGCATGCAAAAAGATGGACTTATACCAGTGATATCATCTATTGCATACCCTATGACACTCTTGAAAATTTTAATCAATGCAATCAAATGGTCAAGTTGGGTATTATTTAGTTCACCAATAAAAATTACTGGATAAGTTTCATTTTCTTCTAAACAAGCATATTTTAATGAGGAGTGAAGGGGTTTAAGTTCTACCTGAGGAGGCGTGGATCTCTCCTCTTTAACCGTCATAGAAGCCTGTAAATCTGTTTCCTTCATTGGTTCCACATAGAAATCTGGTTCATCTAACAGCTTCCTCAAACTTATCGCCTCTAAGCATTTTCCATCCTCAACTCCTTCTAAGATTGACCTCAAAGGGTAATCATACCGTGGGTGCATAATCTCAACCCTTACTAATTCTGCTCTGCGCAGTATTCAACAGCGGGCCCTTTCATCATTGAGGGAAGATGAAACTCAACGTTCTCCCATGATATTCAATGTGAGCATGCCATTGAACACATCAAAAACAGTCCGTGCAGTCTTCAGAAAATCCTTCCCAAGAAGGAAAGGTATGACATGATCTTCAACAATATCCATGATCACAAAATCACAAGGGATATAGAACTTCTCTATTTGAACTGCCAAATCTTCAACAACTCCAACTGAAAACCTTACTGATCTATCAGCTAGCTGCAAAGACATCCTTGTTGGCTTGATCTCAGCATTGATCCTCTTGCATAAAAATAGCAGCATGATACTCACACTAGCTCCCAAATCAGTAAGTGCTTTATTGAATAAAACTTCACCAAATTTTACTAGAATGGTGAAACTTCCGGGGTCTGCTTCTTTCTTCGGCACTCTATACTCTAGGATAGTGCTACATTCCCCCCTTAGTGTTTCTACGCCTATTTCTGGCAGCTTCCTTTTGTTTGATAACACCTCCTTTAGAAACATGGCGTAAGAAGGCATTTCCTTGATAGCATCGATGAAGGGAATGTTTGATCTCATAGTTTGCGGTTGTGATGGTTGGCTGAACAATACTCGACCCTAGACTCCCATCGGGCATGGCATACTCCCGAAGGATTTTGGTTGTTCTTTTGCCATTTTTCGTTGTCTCCTTCTCCTTCTCCTTCTCCTTCTTCTTCTTCTTCTTCTTCTTCTTCTTCTTCTTCTTCTTCTCCCAATTTCAGGATTTATAGGTACAAGGTTTTCTTGTCCTTGAGACCTAGTTTGCATACACTACATTCAAAAATCAGGGTCAAGTGCAAAGTGAAGAGAAAAATGGAAACAACTCAAAATGGTAAAGAACAATGAACTAACTAATCAAGAAAAAAAATAAACAAAGTCTCCACTCCCCGGCAACGACGCCAAAAACTTGATTGGGACTTTACTTCTTTCAATAGTAATACTGCAAGTGCACGGCGTAGCTTAGTACGATGGCAAGTACGAGTCGAATCTACAGGGAGTGGGTGTTAATTCGATAGTTTCTCGATCAATTAGTGTGCTCGAAAGCGTATAAAATGATGTTTGGTGGTAGAAATAATTAAACCAAGCAATTAAAAATACTTAATGAAAATGAAGCATGAAAGTAAATAAGAATGCAATGAGCTAAAGCAAGGATAGAATGATCAATAAGCTAAGGAGGCATAGGCTAGGCTTTCTCACCAAAGTAGTGTTTACTAAACTTTAACCGAAGGTCATGGATGTCTTGTTATAGGGAAGAACATAAATAAATACTAATGTTCTCTCTCGAGCAACAAAAGCTTCCTAAATCATACTCAACTACCTATTCTCTTGGAGATGACTTAATTTTTTAAGCATAAATTATCGTTAAAAATTGACTCTTGCCCTCAATTCAACGACACTACACATGATAGCAAAATCTATCTTAAACCATAAACAACACAACCAAGCCAAAGGTAAGGAAAGAAATTTAGACTACATATAAGGTGATAATGCCTAGCCTAAGCCAAAATAAACTACTCACTCATACTCATATTAAGATTGTAAATTGCAAACAAGGTAAGAACATAAATGAATGAATTAAACTAAAGTACTTCTGAAAAGATGAATGCAATATAAGTTGAAGAACTACAAGTATTAATATATGAAACTAAAAGCAATTAATCCAAGTTAACTAGGTGACATGAACTGAAAACAATAATAAGCAAAAGATAGAAATTACTCTTTTAGGTTCAATCTAGAGATGAGCAAGATGATTGTTGATGATTCAAAGTAATACCTTCCAAGAGCTTCAATAATAATACACCAATGGTTGAAGAATCCAGATTGCAAAATGTTACAAAACAGACTTGAAATTAAGATTGTAATTGGAAATTGAAAGTGCTTAATTGAATTGAAAGAAAAATTATGCTAAACAGTAATTCTTAATTGAAAAGAAAGTTAAGCTATGAAGAATACATAAGAGTTACTCAAAATGAAAGGTGAAATCTGATATATCCAGCTCCATCTTCCTCTTCTCTATTTATAGCCTTCAAAACAAGTGGTGGTGGTGGGGGGGTCGTGGTAGTGTTGGTGCTGGGGAGGTGGTGGTGGTTTCATGATTGCTCCACAACCCCTCGGTTGTAGGAGGGAGGTGCCACCCCTAATTGATAGGGTATGGTGGCTAGCAGTCCTGGCAGCAGCAATAAAAAGGGGTAAATGTGATTGGAACTCAAATGATATTTAAAAAGATCGCAAAAGCTGCTGCTACCCATCTCGCTCGACCAGTCGAGCCACCATCAAAATGTGAAAATTAGCTCCGCTGGACCCATGCTATCTCGCTCGACCTGGTCGATCGGATGTCCTGTAGCCTTCAATTGAATCCTGCTAAAGATCAGAAGCTACTAGATGATTGACTGCAGCTCGCTCGACCGGTCTAGCGACCTTCAGGAATGTGATACTGAGTATCTGAATTTCTCAAGCTACCTTGGCTTGAGCTAATTCCGGTTGAGTGGGTCTACTTTGGCTTCTTTTTGGCTTGTTCTTGTGTCTTGGCTCATGATGTTTCACTTCTTTGAGCCCTCGGCATCTAGGTGAGAAATGTATACAACAAAAAGGGCTAGTTTGTGCTCCGTTTTAATGATTAGATCCTGAAATGAAATAAAACACCAAAGCAACGAAATAAGCATAAAATCAAATAAAACAATGCAATAACATATATATTTTTCTCTTGCTAAACAAGCCACGTATAGGAGTAAAACTAAAGATAAAATGTAGCTAACAATAGTCTATCAAGAAACCCCTTCATCATTATAAGTAGATGCACAGGAGAAGGAAGACTGAAGCACGTAAGGGGAAAGATTAGAGGAGGCTTAAGACAAGAAATCATGGGCCATAAAGAAACAGTAACCTGCAGGTCTGACTAGTCGACTCGACTAGTGGGAGTCGATCGGTTGACTAGTTTAATCAAGGCTAATCTCTTTTTTTTCTTTGAAATTTCTCTAAGTGTTTGATGCCTTGAAATTGCAATGCTAGGCGGCCGACCCTCAAATGACCAAGCTCAACTCCTTCAATACATCAGCATAAAATTTGAATTCCAAAGGCTTAGAGTTTTGATTCCCGAGGTCCTTTTAGCGCCCGAAAGTGTTAATTTTCGCTCCAAAATGGCTAGAAACTCCTGAAAACATTCAAGGCATAAATCATAGAAAATAAGCATAATAGGCCTAAGTTGAGTAGATTTGTATAGGAAAGGCGTAAAATTGAGTTAAGCTCGGGGCATAAATCGTGCATTAAGCACAAGTATGAAACTCTCCCAAGCCAAACTTTTGTTTGTCCCTAAGTAAAGTAAAAACAAAATTTGAGATGCAATGACAAAATGTAACCATAAAACTAGAGGGGTGCAAGCAAGGATGACAAGATATTGGTTCTCGGTTCTAAGGACTTGAAAGAAACCGAGGACCCATTAAATCATTCTTAAAAAGGGATTACAGTGTGAGCACGCAACCAAACATGAGCTAAAAGCTCCAAACCGGACTCAAAGAGATGGGGAAACCTCCCTCTAGGTTTGTGAATTCCCCATTTCTATGACTCAAAGTGATGTGAGTCTCTAAGCAACAAGGGATCTCATGAATTAAGCTTTGAAAAATCAACAAGTCAAAGGAAATCAAACATCAACAACGAAACCAATGTAAAATGGGATAAATAGAAACAAACAAGTGGTGTAGTGGTGAAAATGGATGGCTAAAAGTGGTGTGAAAGGGATGGTGAAACATACTCTAGATAGCAAGCCAACAACTAAACAAATATCAACCCAAAGTGTGATACAATTTAGCACTCCTATGACCTTTGTAGAACATCATTTTCTTTTTGTTTCCCCCCCCCCCCCCCCCCCCCCCCCTCCCCCCTTCTCCTTTTTATTTTTCTTCAATAATTTTTTATAATTTTTTTATTATATATATATATATATATATGTATGTGCAAGAGTTTATATACATATTTTCCAATGCCATAAAAAAATGAAATATGAACATCAAAGCTCAGGTTAGTGATTAAACCAAGCAATAAGGCCAAAACATACAAACAAGGAATAATGAACAAAAATGGTTATAAGTTGAGAACGTCATCACCAACGTATCTATGCAAGTGGTGATGAGAAAGAAGATAAAAAAATACTACGGACAGATGAGTGCTAAGAGTAATGAACCAAAACATACCAAAGTACTTGACTACAAGTTAGAATATCAAATGGGTGACATAGTGAGGGAATATTATGATATTCCTAAAGTGAATGAGGTGATATGAAAATGAAGGATGAATGTAAATGGATTAATGGAAAAGGTGTCAAATGCCATGCTATCGTTCACATTTGTTTATTTCTAACTTGATTCAAATTGTCCCTAGTTGTCTCCAATTAGCGCATAATGGTGGCAGGGGTTCAATCATTCCTATAAGGTTTGAATTTATTTTCCCACACTCTAATTCGATGCCACAAACCAATGTACTACACCAACCATAAGAAACATCGTCAAGTGAGCCTATTCATACAATCAACAGCTTGGACCAATTACCAAAGACTTACCATCAGATTATGCACATCTAATTAACAAATGTTCAAAACAACGGTTTTCAAACTTACTTACATCTTAAGGGGGAAGAACAAGTCTGTCTTCATTTTGAAAAATTTTTCTACAAAAAAAGCAATAAACAAAATAAATTTGGATTTTAAAGGATTGTTTTGCAGATTTACCAGAAAATCATATCGTTCCGCTTTCAGTCTTACTGCGTCAAAATGAGTCACCTCAATAATTTTGAATGGTCCCGACCATCTAAACACAAGCTTTACAGGGAATAATTTCACCCTTGTGTTAAACAATAGGACTTTGTCAACTACCTTGAATTTTGTTCGTGATTCTTTGATCATGCCATTTCTTAGCTTTCTCCTTGTAGAGCTTCTCCAAAAAGCATCCAACCTCAATTCTTCAATGTCTCGGAGCTGAGCAAGCCTTTTCTTGATCGCTTTTGGTTCCATGTTTAGCTTTGTTAATGCACACCAAGCCTTGTGTTCAAGCTGTGGTAGGGTGACATGATTTTCTATAAATCAGGCGGAATGCAGTAGTTCCAATCTGGGTCCTGTAAGATGTTCAGTAAGCCCACAATGCATCGTCCAGTTTAAGAGCCCAATCTTTTCTATTTGGGCCTACCACCTTCTCTAAAATCCCCTTTATCTCACGATTTTCCACCTCGACTTACCCTTGTGTCTAGGGTGGTAAGGAGCTGCAAATTTTGTGGGATCACATTGTATTCCTCAAGAGGTTATTGAGTTGATCCGTAGCAAAATACGACCCTCCATCAATTGATGCGATTATAGGGATGGTCGATCCAAGAACCCGCTTAACACCTTCAAGATTGATGCCACGACCACTCGTGACACACAAAGAACAGATAAACCTTCTGTTTTGTATGAAAACAGAAGGGTGACAAGAACAATTCAGATGAATGGTTCTATGTCGTGGATGGAGACAATGAACCTTCACTCAGTCCCTGACCTCCTCCTCACACTCAAGTCAAAATTCACTCTCTTAACCCTCGTGGAAATGATTGAATACACTCTTTGCTTCACTCACAAAGAACACACTCAGGTTTGTAATTGCACACAATTACTTTGAATGAAAATTCATTAAAACCAAAAACTAAAGTCCATGATACAATGAGGATGCCCTTATATAGAGAGCTTCTAACGGCTAGTTGGGGTGTCTAACAATCATACTAACCCCGTGCTTTATTATTAAATACGTGCAAAATAAGAAAATTAAAACAGAACAAAAAATAGCCTAAGTTTTCTGAAATCAGCCACTATCAAACAGTTGGCGAACACGCGACCTTGGAGCTGATCTTGTGGGCTCTGTGAGGACTCTCCGTGCTAACTCTGAGTCTTGACTTCTTCCTTCTTGTCCAAAGATGACAGCCCTCTGATTTCCTCGCTCATACGTGCACCAGGTTGGGCGTTCCATGGTTCACAAGGTAGGCTGCCTGGCATATTGATACTCTCCTTGTTCTGTTGTTTGTTTGCACAGAATCAGTTTTCTGTTCTGTTTGATATTTGCTGGAAGGTTTCCTAGTGTTTCCTCTTGTCTTTGCCTTGATTTCATGTTCATGTTTAGTCCAAGTGGAGGATGATCTCCCTCATACAAGCACTGACCAGCAAGTTTAGTAGAGTTAGTGCATGGAGGTTCGATGGGCTTTATCAATGTCATGATGCAATTATGCTCTTCTTGTTTGTTATTAAATTGCGAGCTACTCATAATTGCATCAATCCCTCCTTCTTTAAACAGAATTGTCCTCAATTCTGCATTGCCCTTATGCTGTCTGTAGTAATCCACGTTGCAAGCTTTCAAAATTTCATAGCAATTCAGGAGGTTCCAAGCCAAAGTTCTGTTCTGCAGCTTCCTTTGCTTGCTGTCACCTGCTGCTTTGGTACTGTATTGCTCCTCTTCTACTATGGTTTGCTTTTTGAATCCATTTTGTGGTTGCAGCACCCTTATAGATTCTTGTTCAGCATTTGTATAGTACCTGCAAACATGATGAATGTCAATGATAGTGTCTTCCATGAAATAAAAGCCACTCATTTCACAGCATGTAGATGAATCTTGCAAGTGCAGTTTGTTTGATTCAACATCATCAATAGGTATAGTTTTAATCAACTCAGTGTCTAACGCTTCTTCTTCTACTGAAGTCAATGCTTTGGTTTGTTGTCTGACTTGTTCCTCACTAATCTCTGTAGGGATCATGTGCACAAATTCCTCCTCATCCTGAAATCCTTTGTAACTTTCACTCTTATTCACAATACAGCTTGTTTTCTTGTCTTCCTTGAATTGGAAATCATTCTCATCACAGTATGTAGATGGATTTTTCAAACACAATTTATTCATTTCAATATCGTCAACAGTCGTAGGCTTAATCAACTCAAGGTCTACTGTTTTACCCTCTAGTGTTTTCAATGCTTTGTTGTGCTGTTGGTCTTGTTCCTCATTAGTTTTTTTCATAATCAAATGCCTAGATCCTTTTCCATTCTGAACTCCCTCATGACAGTCACGCTTGGTCAGCACATATCTTGCTTTGTTTTGTTTTGTAGGAGTAGTCATAGTCTTGCATGGAAATAGGGGTTTAAGATTTGTCAATTTTTCCTCATTTTGGGCAATACTGATCATTCTTTGTGTAAGTTGTTGAATGGCAAGGGTCATTTCAGCAAGTTTCTCATCAATATTCATGATGTTCTTATTACTACAATGAATGCACAAACACTATCAAGAACACAGCAGGAATGCAACAATCCTTCTGCCAGCAAAGACAAATCAACATGCAACACTTTGGATTTTTGGGTTCTTTGTAATTGTTACACCAAGTTCTTTTGATTAGAATCAATTTTATCAAACATACAGAAAGTAGAACAAATTTATCATCAAACAAATCAATGCACAAAGATTTCTGATTAAATGAGGATGAATGACAGATTTTTGTTCTTCAATCCTTTGCTTTCTGAACTACTTTATGTGATGATGATTCAAGAACGTAATATGATGTTAGGCAATGTAAAATTAAGATCTAAACAATGATTGATGCCACGACCACTCGTGACACACAAAGAACAGATAAACCTTCTGTTTTGTATGAAAACAGAAGGGTGACAAGAACAATTCGATGAAAGGTTCTATGTCGTGGATAGAGATAATGAACCTTCACTCAGTCCCTGGCCTCCTCCTTACACTCAAGTCAAGATTCACTCTCTTAATCCTCGTGGAAATGACTGAATACACTCTTTGCTTCACTCACAAAGAACACACTCAGGTTTGTAATTGCACACAATTACTTTGAATGAAAATTCATTAAAACCAAAAACTGAAGTCCATGATACAATGAGGATGCCCTTATATAGAGAGCTTCTAACGGCTAGTTGGGGTGTCTAACAATCATACTAACCCCGTGCCTTATTATTAAACACGTGCAAAATAAGAAAATTAAAACAGAACAAAAAATAGCCTAAGTGTTCTGAAATCAGCCACTATCAAACATTTGGCGAACACGCGACCTTGGAGCTGATCTTGTGGGCTCTGTGAGGACTCTCCGTGCTAACTCTGAGTCTTAGCTTCTTCCTTCTTGTCAAAATATGACATCCCTCTGATTTCCTCGCTCATACGTGCACCAGGTTGGGAGTTCCATGGTTCGCAAGGTAGGCTGCCCAGCAGATTGATACTCTCCTTGTTCTGTTGTTTGTCTGCACAGAATCAGTTTTCTGTTCTGTTTGATATTTGCTGGAAGGTTTCCTTGTGTTTCCTCTTATCTTTGCCTTGATTCCATGTTCATGTTTAGTCCAAGTGGAGGATGATCTCCCTCATACAAACACTGACCAGCAAGTTTAGTAGAGTTAGTGCATGGAGGTTCGATGGGCTTTATCAATGTCATGATGCAATTATGCTTTTCTTGTTTGTTATTAAATTGCGAGCTATTCATAATTGCATCAACTTATTACGATCTCTGGCACATTGAACCTCTGAAAAATAACCTTTTAAAATATCTTCAGCATAACCTTGTGATCATTGATGGGAGATGAAAGAGCACTGACTCACATGGAAACATAGTCTATGGCTACAAGCAATGTAGACACTCCCCAATGAAGAAACAAATGGCCCCATAAAATCTAGGCCCCAAATATCAAAAATTTTGCATTCAAGAATGTTGTTTTGGGGCATTTCATGCCTTCTACCAATATTCCCCATCCTCTGAAAAGAGTCACAATATTTGACAAAAACATTGACATCTTTATATAGGGTAGGCCAAAAGGAACCCGCCTCAGGAATCTTTGCAACGATTTTCATGACCCCACCATGTCCCCAACAAGGAAGAGAATGACAATTAGCTATCACACTAGCTACTTTTTCTTCCGAAATGCACCTTCTATAAATGCCATTCGAAAAAAGCCGAAACAATAAAGGATCATCCCAATAATAGTACTTTGCTTCCTCATAAAATATCTTCTTTTCTCTTGAATTTCTACCTTTGGGAATAATACCGCAAGTAAGGTAGTTGGCTATGTTGGAGAACCATTGGGCACCATTAATTTGAACAGCATAAAGGGCTTCTTCTCCATATGAATCATCAATCGGGCCGAACTCACTATGATAGCATTCTAATGGCAGGAAGGATAGATGATCTACCACAAGATTTTCCTTTCTACTCTTATCTCGGACCTTATAATCCAACTCTTGGAGTAATAGCATCGATCGAATCGTTCTTGGTTTTACATCCCTCTTGAAGGTGAGATACTTCAATGCTGCATGATTGATATATAACCTTAGAACACAACATATAGGTTCGAAATTTCTCAAACGCAAAAACCACTATACAAACATTTCATTCTTTGTTGTCGTGTAATTCCGTTGTGCGGAATCAATTGTCTTCTGATGTAGTAAATCACATATGGCTTTCCTTCTTTTCTCTTCCCTAAAATTGCACCTACAAAAAAATCACTTGAATCGCACATTAACTCAATGGGCAAGCTCCAATCTGGAGCTTGCATAACAAGTGCTGAAATAAGGGCTTTCTTCATTTTTGATAATCGGGTTTTTGCACGTTGTTAATACTAAGCCTGAATCAAACAATATTTAGAACACCATAATACAACTACAGATAGTGTAGCAGAAAGTCGGGGATCGAACCACAAGGACAAGGCTAGGAAGACAAAGGACTTGATGCAGGGAGCTTAACAAAAGGGTGTATGAACTAAACTACTAAAAGCATTAACAAAGCAAGTATAAAAGTGGTGATAAATGATAAAAGACAAACAGGATGGCAGGGTTCCACCCTAGGTCGATCTCTATGAACTTATGGGAAGCTAGGTCAAGGGAGATCGAACGACGATCAATGGAGACACTCTAGATAATGAGAGAAATTTTGTGACCCTATAAATCACACAAACGACCTATAATCGCCCTATGTCTCCTAAGGAATGCCAGGACAAGATTCATATCGAATATCAATCAATCAATCAACAACAACCTCGACCCTAACCTAACACATCTAGAAAAAGCCCTAAACCTAGGGTTTCACCAAACCAAAAACCCCTAAGGAAACTACTAACGCATGCTAGAATGGAAAACTTGAATGGAAATAACAAGGAAACAAGATGGAATAAACAAAGCCATCAATAAACACATGGAAAACTTGAATGGAAATAACAAGGAAGCAAGAGCAATAACAGAAGCAATGAAATCAAGCAACAATAAATGAAAGCATTAAATAATAATATTGAAAAGCAAGAAAGCAATGAAGATGAAATAAACTTACATAAACCCAAAGCTTGAAGGAAAGAACAAGAGGAATCTGAAATACAATGCTTGAATGTAAATGAAAGGAATAAAGAAAAGCTTAAAATCTAAACTAGGGCAAGGAAATATAAATGGAAAGCAAGTTAATGATGTTCTAAGTTAAGGGAAGAAGCTCTCAAAGTAGACATAAACATTACATTCAGAAAAGAGGGGTATATATAGCCTAGGGAGTAAGAGAAATAAAAGCCCTAAATAACCCAGGAAGTACAGCTTGTGAAGAAACGAGACTGCGCTTTTTTAGTACCCATTCGGCCAAATGCTAGGGTTCATTCGCCCGAATGCTTGCCCATAAGCCCGAATGAGTTTGCTTTGGGGTTTCCAGCAAGTTTGAGCATGTGTCTTGACATTTATGATTCCATTCGCCTGAATACTTGAACCTCACCCGAATGGAACTATGCTCGCCCGAATTCAACTCATTTGCCATTCCCAAAGAGTGTAGACTCGAGCCAAGTGAGAATGATCAACCATTCGCCCAAAGAGAGTAGTGATTCGGCCGAATATGTCCCTGGGCATGCCTTGTTGCTTCGTTTAAGTATGCAATGGTCTTCAAGCTTGGCGAGGCCTTCGGGAATGACTTGTAGTGTTTGGGAATGCTTCGATACTCGTGTCTTATCTTCGATCATGGTGTCTAAGCCTCAAACTCATGACTTCGGGGACAAGAAGAAGGTAAGATCGAGCGGAATATGTATAAAAACAATGTAAAACAGCGAGACTCGACACTATGATAGGGGTGGAAACGTGCTCTAAAACGAGCACATCAAATTCATTTAAAGCTTTCATAGAACATCATCATTATCCTACCCAGTGTATCTCGCTCATAGAAAAACTATGGACAAGGTCTGGGGAGGGAAGGACGGCGGCAACTCATACCCATAAAGGAGAGCGCGGCCAAAGGAGTCCCCCGGCTCGAGAAAGATAAGAAGACGTAGTTACACGGAAAAGATAATCTAAATGCATATAAATAAAATAAATAAGTGGAACCAACTAAAAAATAAAAGAAAACAAAAAGCTAATAATAAAAGAAACTAGAGAAGCAAGATGGCAAGAACACCAAAAGGTAATCTAAGAGTACATCAGTAGTCTAAAACATGGATATGGCGCCTCCAACTACCCCTACCCCTAGTCAGGCCCTCAAAAAGGTTTGACTCATGTAAGTCAACTTTTATTTGCTAATCCCAAGTTCTCCTGGGTCTTCCTCGACTCCTCTTACCTTCTACTATAATGCTTTTTACCCTCCTCATAGGGGAGGCGAAAGTCTTTCTCTGCACATGTCCAAACCACTTCAATCTATTTTCGCGCATTTTTCCAGAAATAGGGGTTACCCTTAGTTTGTCCCTAAACTCTTGGTTCCTAATACGATCCATCAATATGTGCCCACACATCCACCTTAGAATACGCAACTTTGTAACTTTCCTCTTCTGTTCAAGAATCTTCTTTACAGGCCAACATTCGGTCCCATATAGCAGAGCAGGTCTGATAGCTGCCAGTAGAATTTTCCTTTTAACTTGCTTGGGAATTTCCTATCACATAGCACCGCGGTGGCTACTTGCCACTTGAGCCAACCTTCTTGTATACGATGATTTAGATCTCCGTGAATCTCCCCATCCCTTCGAATGATCGATCCCAAATACTTGTACTTGGTCGTACTTTTAACAAGTGCTTCATCAAAGGACACCTCTGGTTCACCTACCGGTGTTGTCCCACTAAAGTCACAGCGTACATACTCGGTCTTCGTACGACTAATGCGCAACCCTTTACCTTATAAAGCTTCCCTCCACTCATCCAATTTATTACTAACCTTAGTGTTATGTGATACTCGGTCTTCCCCATCCCTTTCATAGAACGTTCATTGAAATTAAATTCCACATCCTTTTGTAAAAATTTTAGTTCACGGCTTTGCAATTTTGGAGAAATTTTCGATAAAATGCCGGTATAATTCTGCACGGCTTAAAAATGCCTTTACTGCTCTTAAGTTAGTATGAGGGGGTAAGTGCTTTATCACATCAAATTTGGTAGGATCTACCTTATTTCCTTAAGAAAAAATTTCATGACCCAAAGCAATGTCCTATTGGACCATAAAATGACATTTTTCCTATTCAAAAAAATGTTTACCTCTTGACACCATTTTATAACTTTTTCAAAATTTTGCAAGCATGTGTCAAAAGATAAACCACTAATATTGAAATCATCCATAAAGACATCTATGAAATCTTTAAGAATGTCGGAGAAAATTTCCATCATGCATCTTTGGACTATGGAAGGTGCATTGCACAATCTTAAAGGCATACGCTTATAAGCAAACTTTCCAAGCGCACATGTGAATGTTGTTTTCTCTTGATCTTACTGGGTGAATTGGAATTTGACTAATTTTGGATAATAGTTAAGAAAACAAAAATATGAATGTGAGGCCAATCTCCTTAACATTTGATTAATGTAGGGAGTGGGAAACGGTCCTTTTTAGTTGCTTTATTCAATTTTCTATTATCAATGCATACTCTCAAACTTGTGATGGTGCGTGAAGGGATCATTTCACCCTTCTGAATAATGGTAATTCTACCCTTCTTTGGCACAACATGAATAGGGCTAACTCATCTTCAATCGGAGATAGAATAGATGATCCCTGCCTTGAGTAGCTTAAGACTTTCAATTTTCACTACTTCCTTCATGTTAGGATTTTGCCTCCTTTGAGGCTCAATAGAGGTGAAAATATCATCATTCAAGTGAATACGATGCATACCTAGGGAATGACTAATTCCCTTGATATTACCTATCGAATACACGTTGACCCCTTTGTCATTTCAACAATACAAGCAATTTTTCAAGCGAGGGATCATCAAGGGTATCATTCACTATGACTGGAAAATTATGCTCAACATCCAAATAAGCATATCTAAGACCAGGGATGGGGTTTTAATGATACCGTGGGAGGAGGCATGGTACATTCCTTCATTGAAGAATACATTTCCTTAACTCCAAGTATACTCTCTAAGATATTTCTTTCATTCTCACAAGTTTAGACTCCATCAAGTTCTTCCTTGTAAAACATAGCCTCCTTAGAAAGGCTAGCACCATCATCACACAAGACCTCCTTGAGGGGGTCTTTAGCATCAATCCTTCTAGCAAAAGAGGCCAATTCACTCTTGATCACTTCCATACGACAAGCTTGCTCCATAAATGGCATCTTAGTGGTCATTGAAAATCGAAAGACCAAGTTCTCCTTCACTACCTCTACCATGATGCTATCATCTTTCCAAATGATGAGAGTATTAAGAATTATCAAGGCTGCCCTTCCAAGAATGAGAGGTCTCCATAACAACGAAATCACAAGGCACGTCCAATTGCCCAACTTGTATCGGAATGTCTTCCAACTCCCCGTATGGCACCTTGATACTGTGATCTACCAGCTGGATCGTTTTCAGAGAGGTTTAAAGATCAAAGATGAGCCTCTTATCAATACAAAGGCATAAGACTGATAGAAGCCCCAAGATCCGCAAGAACACCCTTTGGTCAAGATGACCCAACTTCACTGGTAGGTTGAATGGCTCTTGATCTTTCTCCTTCCATGGTAGATTACCCTAGACGAACTTACTAAATTGGTGAGGCAATTTGATCACTTCCTTCTCTAACTTCCTTTTGTTTGAAAGGAGGTCTTTGAGAAACTTAGTATATTTGGGCATCTGCTCCATTGCTTCAAGGAATGAAATTCTCAATTCCCTCTAACTCAGCTTTTCAATGAACTTCTTAAAATGTACATCAATTTGTTTTTCTATCCTTTGGTATGGGAAGAGAACCGGGGGCACATATACTCTTTCGAGTTCTCTCAATAAGCCATCTTCTGTATTTTTTTTGTTTTCTCATTCTTACTTTTCTCTCTCTTTTTTTTTTCTCATATTCATTTTTTTCTTTTTCATAAATCTCATTCTTATCCCCAGTTTTATTTTTCTTCCCATTCTCAATCTTTTCTTTCTCACCATCAATCGTACTTTTAGCATTCTCGTTTTCTCTCTTACTTAATTTCTCACCTTCCTCTTGATTGTTGTGCTTATCTTCCCTTCGAATCTAAGTCCCCTGTAAGATATCCTAGACCTTAAATGAATAGCCTTTGCAGTGTGCAAAGGTGTTTGGTTGACCAGGTTTAATTAGGGATTTCTTCAAAATAAGGTTATGAAGGGGGAATTGGCTAGTTGGTTATTGATGTGCTCATTTTAGAGCACGTTTACAACCTTATTACAGTGTTAAAGTGATTTTAGGTAGATATTATACATTTTACGCGTGATTTTACCTTGTTCTTGTCTACAAGTTGTTTTAAGGTCATTTCAGGTATTTTCAAAGATTTCAAAGTCAATTGCGATGTGTACGAGACTTAGACACTATCATCAAAGTTTAAATGTGCATGCAGGAGATGTGGCTTGCATTCTAAGCTTTTCCCAAAGACCCCACAAAGTTCAGAGGCCTCCCGATACTTTAAAGATACATATTGGCAAAGAAAAGCAAAGATTCGTCCGAGCCACTACTAAAAAAGGTTAGAGTTAGTAGAACTTACTACCCTTAACCATGGAGGGGTTGAGAATAACAATAATAAGAACAAGAGCTTCAGTATTCAAATGATACAAATACTCCACAGCAAGTTATACACTCAAATCCAAAAAAATTTAAAATATCCGAGTACCTTGATTAACTAGCAAATGAAAACCACTTCTAACTACTAGTGTTTATCAACTAATTACAACTCTAAAGCTTGAAATGAAGAACTAAAATTCCAAAGAAAGAGTTTTTGATAAAGACTAAGACAATTTTCTAAACTTAAGGACTTCTTTTAACACACTCTAAGATAAGTATTCAAGAGAAGAAGAAGAGATAAGAATTTATTTAGCTTGTGAGCTGAGATGTGTATCTTTCCTTCAGAAATTTTGAGTATTTATTGCCAATTTGATGAGCTTTCCCACTTGCTTTCATGATGATTACAATGGTATTCAAACAAGAAACCCTTTCATCATTTTAAGTAGTTGCACGGGAGAAGGAAGGCTGAAGCACTCAAGGGGAAAGATTGGAGGAGGCTTGGAACAAGAAATCACGGGCCATAAAGAAACAGTAGCCTCTAGGTCTTACTGGTTTAGTCAAGGCCAATTTCATTCTCTTTGAAATTTCTAAGTTTTTGCTATGTTTAAATTGCATTGCTAGGCGGTCGACCCTCAATCGACCAAGCTCGACTCCTTTAATAATTTGGCATGAAATTTGATATTTAATGTCAAAGGCTCAGGTTCTGAGGTCCTTTTAACGCTCGAAATTGCTAATACGCGCTCCACAATGGCTAAAAGCTCCTAAAAACATTCAAACAACTATAAAAAAAAGTGTAAATCATAGAAAATAAGCATAATAGGCCTAAGTTGAGTAAGATTTGCATAGGAACGGCTTAAAATTGATTTAAGATTGGGGCATAAATCGCACATTAAGCACAAGTATCAATACTCGCCTAAACTCTGAACTTAATGTCCCTTCTCAACCAAAGTAACGGATCAATTGATAACAAGGAGAATGTTTCTGAGGAAGAAAGTAATTTCATCACTTCTAGTAACGTAGCAGGTATAATTTTTTGGTTTGAAAAAAATATCTCTAATAATTGGATAATTGATACTGGGGCAATAGATCATATGTGCAACACTTTCATTTTGTTAAAGAATTTAAAGAATGTTGATAACAGTACAAATGAAGTTGTTATTCGAGATGGTAGTAAGCTGAAAATCACCAAGGTTGGCAACATTTTTCTTGATAACAATCTTATTCTCAAAGATGTGTTATTTGTGCGAAAGATTCAGTTCAACTTAAAATCAGTACATTAATTATGTACTGATAACTCTGTATCAGTTCTTTTTTCATGTTTTGGCTGTTGGTTCCTGGACCATTTCAAGAAAAGTCACTCTTATCTTAGCAAACTCCAGCATGGTTTTATTGCACATTAGACAAAAGGGTTTTTGAAGACTTCAATAAAGCTATAAAAGTAAAGGTTACTAGTACACCGAGAGAAAGTTATTTCATTAATACAACTACTCTAAAGAAGACATTGAAAGAAATAAAGTTGTTGCATCTAAGACATGGACATGTCCCTTTCAATAGGCTTAAAACCATGTATCTAAATCTTTATTTTTCACATGTTCAGGACTCTATAATATGTATTGTTTTTCCACTTGCTCGCCATAATAGGCTTCTATTTGCTCACAATAGTATTACAACTAAGAATCCGTTTAAACTTTTACATTTTGACCTTTGGGGCCCTTATGCTAATGCTACATACAATGATTGTAACATGTTCCTTACCATAGTAGATGACTTCACCATATCTTGTTGGTTGTATCTCTTGAAATGCAAAGATCAATATGTCAATATAGTGAAAAATCTTTTGACATACATAGAAAACCAGTTAAATTCTCATGTTAAATTTGTGCGCACTGATAATGTAAAAGGGTTGTGTGATGAGGCTATGTTACAAATGTTCCTTACCAAGGGAATAAATAACCAAAGGAGATGTGTTCAAACGTCATAGCAAAACGGAGTAGTTGAACGAAAACACAAACACTTCGTTGAGACGGCCATAGCACTTTGGTTTCAGTTTAATTTATCCATTAGTTTTTGGGGTGAAACAGTTCAATGTGCCACTTAACTCATAAATAGTATATTTTTAACATCCTATGAAAAACACTTTGGTTTCAGTTTAATTCACCCTATAAAAAACTCTTTGGTAGTAACCTGATAATACATATCTCAAAGCCTATGGATGCTTGTGCTTCACCTCCACCTTAAAACATAGAAGAAAAATTTTTTTGTATCTTTTTCATCGGATACCCTTTTGTCTAAAAAGCCTACAAAATATACGATTTAAAGACAAAAAAATTTCGCATTTCTAGAGACATTATCTTCCATGAAAACATTTTTCCTTACCGCCTTCAAACCTTGGATGTACCACTTACCTACTGTATCGCATGAACCTATTAATGACACCTATACCAATTATTTATCCTAACTTCATACTCTTCTCTTGACACACAATACCAATTTAATGATACTGTAGATGCTTTTCCACAACATTTCCAAACCTTCATCCGAAACATCACATGATACAACTTTATCCACATCTTCCTCACCCTCACCTCAAACGCACCACTAGAACTCACAAGCCTCCTTCTTACTTAGTACAATATATTGCAATGTTGTATTATCTAAACATGATCATCAATCACCTTTTATTGGACCAAAAGCATACAAATCTGCCGCCTAAAATCCTTGCTGGGTATAAGCCATGCAGAATTGTTCGTACTATCAATGCTCTTGCTGCTCATAGACACTGGCCCCTATATTAGCTCGATGTTAATAACGCTTATCTTCACGACAATCTTTACGAAGGGGTATATATGAAACCACCACAAGGATTTAATGTTACTCCTTCTCTTGTTTATAAACTGAAAAAATTACTATATGGGCTGAAAGAAGCTTCTCATCAATCGTTCGCTAACTAACAACAAAGCTTCTTCACCAAGGCTTTAACCAATCTAATAATGATTATTCACTTTTCATTGAACGCTCTAGTAAATCTATCACTATTGCATCTGTATATATATGTGGATGATATCATTTTGACTGGTGATGATATCTCGAGTATTAATAAACTCAAGGCTCATTTGCACAGGGTATTAGCATTAAAGACCTTGGCAAGCTACCTTACTTTCTTGGCATAGAAGTTACTTATACTCCTGATGGAATACTATTGTCTCAAAAAAAGTTTGCTACTGACCTTGTTCAAAAGTTAGGAATGTCTCTTACTAAGCATGTGGCCACTCCACTTCCTGTTCACCTTAACCTACAAGCTAGTAATTGTCCTCTATATTCGGATCCCACACATTACAGAAGCTCGGTTGGCAAGCTAAATTTTCTCACTCACACTCATCCCCATATATCATATCCCATTAAATCATTGAGCCAATACATGCAAAATCCTACTAAGGATCATTATTCAGCCTTGCTCCACACAATTACTTATGTTGCTCATAATTTATATCGTGGTATCCTCCTTCAAGGATCAGATGCTCTACATCTTTATGCATGTTCAGACTCGGACTGGGGTGCTTGTGATCTTGACCCAAGATGGTCCGTCACTAGCTACATTCCTCTTTTTGGTCACATGTGAAAAGGTGCTAGAAGGGGTCCTTCATCTCTCTTATCTATACTACTCAGCAACTTGCTGACCTTTTTACTTAAACTCCTCTTTCATCCGTATGCAATCCTCTATTGTCCAAACTTGGTTTGGTACACACCCACTCAAGTGAGAGAGGGTGTTGAAGTTAAACAAAATGGCAACGGTGTACATGCTGTTGGTGCACTACATAATGGTTCAGTTACATTGAAGCATAAAAGCAATCTTTCTGTTATGCTATATAATATGTTGCGTAAGGGTTCATTATTTTTTAGTTTGTTAGAAATATTACACACCATGAATTAGTTTGTTATTCTTCTTTAGTTTCTTTGTAAAGCCTTGTATTACAGAAGTTTAAATAGGGCCATGCTAGACATTATTTTTATCATGAAATACAGAGTAACAATATTCATTCTCTTGCTAAGCTTTTGTCTGCTACTATCATGGCTATCTTCTAAAACTTGTTTACCTTTTTTCATCCTGAGAAGACAATCTGAAGTTGAGGGCATTGTAAATTTTCGTACAATGCGTATAAATTTTTTTGGTGAAGTTCGGAGAGGAGACGTTAATGACAACGTGTGTTATATGATCTAACATGATACTAAACTTAATCAAATGCTGACCAGAAAAGGTTGATATTTGAACCAAAATAATTAGTGTTTGCATAATGAATACCTGAAATCTATATAACCCAATTATATATAGCAACTAAAGCCTAATTATATCTATTGTTAATCTAACTAAAATTTATATTTAACTAATTAAAAACTAAGTTAAAATAATGTATGAAACATAATACATTTATCTATGATCCAACTATTTCCTCCATTAAAGTCAGGACCATGAAAATAAAATAAGATGTTATTTTGCGGAATAAGTTTGAGAATTGTTTTGAGCAAAAGATAAAAACAGAATGTAAAGGTGCAAAAATAAAGAATACAAATATGCATAGACTCTAGTCCTTTAAAGGACCTAATCTCTACCTTCGAGCTTTTCCCTAACTCTCAGGATTTTAGCAAATACTCTTTATTTACTTTCATGTAGAGTTCTAAATACAAGCTTTAGAAGGTCGCACTTATCTTCTAACCACTCCCTGTAGCCACAATGCTACCAAACTTGAACCTTTAATCCTAGTGAACTAAAGATATTTCTTTTTCACTTTTTCTTTCTAACATTGAATCGAATTATTACAACTTAAGGACAAAAATTACTCTTATAAAATACATGACCACCTAACAAAGGTTAACTTGAATGTAAAACATGAGTGTAATTCTTGATGTAGGATTATTGAAGACTTGAAAGACTTTCGCTATGTCTTTGCTGAATGTGTAATTATTGGTTTGTGTCTTGGTGTATTTCATCTTCTTCATTCTTCATATAAATAAAGGTTTAAAGCTTTGAATCCTTAACTGTAATTTACCTTAACTCGATCATTCGAGGCCTTTGAAATTTGCCTCCGTATCTTTGTATCTAAAGAAATTTTCCTACAAAAATTTGTTAGTATAATAATATGTATAACAGTAGGAATACTTAGAATATTACATTGGAATTAAGATATCACCTGCTTAGAATATACAATTCAATTTTAGGAAAGGATTAATTATCTCTTAATATAGGGAAACGTTGGTACTAAAATCAATTTTATAACTTGACATATATTACGAGATCTTTCCTAAATAAACATACAAAGAATACATAGCTTAGGATCTTTTATTGTAGCCATTTGGATGAGGATGAACAAGGAAAAATATCTTTGCCAAAATATAGCAAACGTTAATATTGCAAGTAATTATGAACTTATGATTCATGCTATGTATGCATGTAAACCACAACAAATATTAGCATGTACTTGATCAATAATGAAACATACAATTTTGTCTTCCATCATAACATATGATAATGATAGATCAATCAAGGGGTCAATTCAACAATCTCCCCCTTGATGGAAGACAAAAATAATAAAGACATAAACATATTTGTAAAAGATAAAGGTTTTAAAACATAGTACATATTTTAAAAGATCAAGGTACTCCAACATCGAACATATTTTAAAAGATCAAGTTTCTCAAAATCTGACATAGAATAAGTCATGTAAAACAGATTGTTAGAACATGATAAACAGATAATATGTCAAGACATTCAAGGCCTCAAAAGATTAGATTCTCTGAAGTTCAGGGCCATGATTTTATGAAATTGTACATGTAAGAAAAGCCATCATAAAAGCATAATATATAGCACATTATAGCATAGAGTAAAGGTGATTTGTTTTCTGTCCTTGTTTATTCTTCCCCTATGTCTTTCACAAGGGAAGGAGAAAAATGTTAGATTAAAGTTTTGTTTTTAAAAACAACAAAAAAAGAAATGGTTAGTTAAGTACAACCATATCGAATTTTTTATAAAAGAATTGTTTAATCCATGTAAAGAAGGAGTGGGTTCAAGTCACTATTTAGGAGGGTAGATAATGTTGTTATGGTAGGCTCATCTTTTTCAAGGTCCTGACTAGCATGGCTTGGGGTCTTGTTCAGGCCTAGAGATTGATGCGCAGGTGCCTTTCCCTTATCCTTCTTTTTTATCTTTTCCTCTTCCTCATTCTTCTCCTCTTCTACCCTTTTCTTTTCCTTGGCTCCGGCTCCTAAGGATTCACCTATAGCACCATCTACCTCACTTAAACCCAATTAATCCTCAATTTTACAGAGTAAAAGTAGAGTGTGTTTAAACGCTTTGGTATGCTTCGTGAACCTAGCCTTAACCAACACACTAAGCAGCCCTAATTCCGCATGCATCTCTTAAACCTCCTGACATAATGTCTGAAACTTTTCATCTGTAAAGGACGGGATTTATAGGTCCTAACCTTAGAGGTCCATACATCACCATCCTTTATTATGCCCAAATTCTTCAAGGCCTTCTCATCAAAACTTCTTACAACCTTTTGTTTCTCCTCATCCTCTAAGTTAATATCAAAATGAGAAAATATTTTAGGGAGAAGATTAGCAAAAGGAAGTAGAGAGCCTTATTTGCTCGTGATGGCAGTATGCATTGAGGTGATAATGATGTTGGGAATGTCAGGGTCTACCTCATGCATGATGTTGTCCACGATGGACAGGGTGGATTGAAGAACTTGGTCAATAATGTTACTCCGCTGGAATAAACACCTTTTAGATGATGTTATGCAGAACCTTCCTCTCCAAATTAAGAATATTATATGAAGGTTACTTGGGATAGGAGGGAAGGATAATGAAAATTTTGGTTTGGGCTCCTCAAATTTGGTTGGCCTTTACTTTTTTTTTTTAATTTTGAGTGATTGCCATATGGAAGACCCATAATTTTTCCTATTAATTTTTTTAGTAAAAGAGAAGGAGCAGTTTTTTAATTGAGAAGATCATAGAAAAATGTTATTCTCTTCAATGATATGAAGGTTGCCGTAGAACTAACAAGTTGAAAGTGGGTATTGTTCTTTACCACAATTAATTATATTCCATAAGGAAGAAGTTTGAAGAAGATCAAAATAAAGGAATTTTTTCTTTTTGAAGAAGGCAATGTCTAGAAAATCAGTTGAACAAATTTCTCTATTTTGAAAATCTCCCCATTTTAATTTATGCTCATTGTCAATAAACCAAAAGTCATCTATAGTTGTAGAGCGTACCTCTGTAATTTGAGAGGAGAGTCATTTGAAGATGAACATTCATTGTCAGAACCGATTTGGGCAGTGGAGCAATTAACGTTGTATGCTATGATTTTTCTCCGTTTGAAGTTCTTGGATTAGACTGAACATGAACTTGGCTTTTACCTTTAGATGCAGGAGTTTTTCGTTTGAGAGGGGCCATGATTGATAACAATTGATGTTTGGTAATGAAGAATGAGAACGACGATGTCTTAGAGTTCGAACAATGAGTTTCAAACTCCAATATTGCCAAGATCGAGTGTATGAAGTTTTAGTGACAAACAAATTACGCTATCAACGATATCGATGTTTGTAGGAGAAAATAATGCAATAAAATGACACAAAGATTTAACGAGGTTCACCAAACTATGGCTACGTCCTCCGGTGTGTAGTATCTCTTATATTATCAAAAGGAGTTCAAAGAACTCTCAAATATGGAGAATTACAATAGAGAAGAGATATAGGCTAGTGTTTGGCTTGGGATGTATTTGTGGATGATTACAATGTGTGAATGATAGCTCTCTATTTATAGGAGAGATCTCACTAAGTAACATTAAGTACATTAAAACTATGAATAAATGATAATGAAACATCCCCAAGTATATGAAGAGTCAAAAACAGCATCCTAGGAGCATCAAGAGTTAAACCTTTGCACTTCTTCATTAACTCCCATAACTCCAATGAATAACTCATACTTCATTACCTCATTAATCCATACTTTTAATCACCATCATCAAGACTCAACTTAATACACCCATTCATGACAAACTTATGGGATTTCATCCCAAGAATCACTACATGAATGCACACACCAAATGTGCACTCAAGTCATACCATTCATAACAAAGAAAATGGTTACAAGGGTAAATTTTATGTTTGAGTGTTATTAGTGTGAATGGTAAAAGTACATGAGGTTGGTGGTTAGTAAAGGTTTGAGGTTGACGATTTAGGAGGGGGTAATTGTAAGGTGATTTGATAGGTTGGGCAAGAGTAAGAAGTTGGTTAATGGGATGATTGAACGTTTATGGGAAGGAAATATATGGTTGGGATTTCTCTTTTCCGTGTAACAAGTCAGGGCCTTGACAAGAAAAGTTAAGACCTTTAAATTAAAAACAAAAGTTGCTTTGTGAAATAAGTTTGAGATTTGTTTTGAGCAAAACATAAAAACATAATGTAAAGATGCGAAAAAAAAAAAAAAGAACACAAAGATGTGTAGTATTTAGTCCTTTAAAGGACTTAATCACTACTTCGAGTTTTTCGCTAGCTCTAAAGATTTTTGCAAATACTCTTTATTCACTTTCACCTTGATTTCTAGATACGAGCTTTTTGAAGAAGGTTGCACTTATCTTCTAACAAATCCCCGTAGCCACAATACTACCAAAGTAGAATCTTTAATGCTAGTGAAGTAAAGAAATTTTTTTTTTCCCACTTTTTCTTTCATACATTGAATCTAATTATTACAACTTAAGAACAAAAATTACTTTAATAAAATATAAGGCAACCAAGTGAAGGTTAACTTGAATGTAGAGCTGGAGAGTAATTCTAGATATAGGATGCTTTTAAGACTTGAAAGACTTTAACAATGTGTTTGCTAAATGTGTAATTGTTAGTTCATATCTTGTGTCTTTCATCTTGTTCACTCTTCAAATAAACAAACATTTGAGGCTTTGAATCCTTAAGGGTAACGTGCCTAAACTGGATAAATCGAGGACTTGAAATTAGCCATCGTATCTTTGTATCCAAAAAGATTATCCTAAACAAACTTGTTAGTATAATAACATTTATAGCAGGGTAGGAATATTCGGAATATTACCTTAGAATAAAACAATCACTTGCTTAGAATATACAATTTTGTTTTAGGCAAGGATTAATTAAGTATCGCTTCATATATGGTAACTTTGATAAATAAATCAATTTTAATATCTTGACCTATATTACGAGATCTTTCCTAAATAAACATAAAAATAATGCATACCTTAAGATTTTTTATTGTAGCTGTTGGGATAAGGATGAACAAGGCGAAATATGTTCGCGAAAATATAGCAAACGACTACATTACAAGTTCTTACTAACTTACGTTTCATTGTATGTAAACATGTAAACCACAACAAATAACAGCATTTACATGATTAATAATTGAAGGTATAATTTTTTCTTGCATCATAACATATGATAAGGTGGATTAATCAATAGGTCAAGTCAACAATATTAACCATATCTTCCTCTTTCTAGTCATTTAGAGAGGAGATTAGTGTGGTTTTAGGAGTTTCATAAGTCATTCATCTTCCAATTTCATGGGTTTTAATGTCTTGAAGATTTTTTGGTGATTTTATTATATTTTCACAGAAATGTTTGCCTTTTCTTATTAAGTTCATATGTTACATGATTTTCGCCCTAATTTTTTATTTTAACTTATGTGCTTCTCAGCCATTATTCTACATCTATTGGATTTTACATTTGAGTTGGAGTTTTTGTATCGCAATTTATTTGTAGGTAAATGAGCCCTTTTTATGGAAAAGCAAAAGCATTGGAGAGATGAAAACAATAAACAATAAAATGACCCAAGGCCAAATTGGCGGCTAATTTTCTCACACAAATATTTTTCCGGGATCGAATCATGGGGCACAGATTATTATTCGTAAGCACTTGGTGACTGATGAAAAAACCATTCTGGTAAAATTAAAATTAAAGATAGTGAGTCTACAAGTCTCATTTTCCCATAATCCACCGCACCCTCGCATTTCTTCAATCTTACTGCCATTTCACAATTCTCATTTGCACTCTTAATTTTATCGTTTCTTAATCTTTAATCATCATCTTCGTTACTCTTCTTTTCGATCTTCATCTACATTCGATGAACTGCAACTTGAGGATTTGTATGAAGTGTTTTTTTTCCTTCTAATTTTCTATTTTCAAGTGTTTTGTTTTTAGATTTATCTGTATTGGCTTTTATGTTTGAATTGTTTGAATTGTCAATGGCAACTTAACCATGCCTATTAATAACTGTTTTGTAATTTTAAATTTTCTATTTTATCTTTTATTTAAAATTGTTTTGTTTTGTTTACGTCTTTTTCACCAATTGCAAAATTGTAGTTTTGGTATTATTTAAGCAACTAGAAAGTGCCTGTACAATGCGCAAATTTCTAATATTTCCAACATATTTGTATAAACTAAGAAAATTAAATTTTAAAAAATAAATTAGTTTTATATTATAGTTATATTTTATTTCACTATTACGTACATTGTATCATGCCTCTTTAATGTGAGATGTTTTTTCACTATTCTTTTTTCAATCATCATCATCATATTCATAGTAATTGATAAATGAAAAGCCACTTTGACATATGGTGGATGTAGAATGGACTTGAGGAACTCTATTTACCTTACGCATGTCAAATTTAAATTATATACTTTAAATTTCATTTCTTTTTTTGCTTCTATTTTTATGTGAAATGACCTTTATTTTCAGCAATTTTAATTGCTTAATCATCATTTACTCTAGAGTATAAATATTGTTTTCTTTTTTGTTTCTATTTCTATGTGAAAGGGTCTTTATTTCAGTAACTACAATTGCTCGGTATCATTAACTCTAGAGTCTTCAATGCTGATTTTTAGTTTTAATTAAATTATTATTAAACAACCTTAGCTCACCCCATATTTATTACTCATTTTCATTATTCAAACATATAATACTTTAATTCTTCAATGTTTTTCAGTCAAATGTAATTTATTTATCGGTTGTGCTAAAAAAAACTTATTTATTGGTTAAAGAAAAAATGACATGGCATTAAATCTTGACCAATCTTTCTATCATTAAAGTTTCTTTAACTATTATTTATTTATAATTAAATTGAGTAATTTAGAGTATATAATATACTTCATGATATATTACTAACAACTTCCAAAATAACAAAGTTATTTTCTACATATAACTATCAAAGTTGAGCATTTTTACTACATAATATCATATATTTATATATGTCAGTTCTAAAAAACCTATGAATTCCACAGATTTCTACGCTAATAAAGTAATAATTTTAAACATATATCTTAAATACTAAAAATTAAAATAAACGAGATACTTTATTACGTATTCTAAATTTTAAAATTTTGAAAATAAAGAAGAATAATACTCTCTCCGTTCTTTTTTGATCTTCCACTTTGGGTTTTTCACACATACTAAGAAAGATAGAATTTTTGAGTTGTAATGGGTATTATTTTAATTAAATAGTAGTGTGAAGTAATGATTGTATTGTAAGTATGAGGTTGTAGTCAGTATTATTTTAATTAAATAGTAGTGTGAAGTAATGATTATATTGAAAGTATGAGAGTGAAAATAATTATAAAAAAAAGGGGTAAATTAAAAGAAAAAGGAGGGTTTTAAGGGGTAAAAGTGGAATAAAAATCTTCCAAAAATTGAAAGTATTCTAAAGTGGAAAAAACTTATGAAACTAATCGTTATAGTAAGATGGAAGAACTTAAAAGAACATAGAGTATCAATTTTAAGGTATAATCTCTACTCTACCTTAAATATACAGTTAAATCATAATTTTTCCTTCAATCGAAGAATTAAAATATTAATTCTGAAAATATGGGAGGAATAAAGTTAAAATTTTAAAGATATCCCTTAAATATTCAAAATTAAAATAAACGAGAAAATTTGTCCTCAATTATTGCTTTCTTGATCATATCCAATTCTATATTTTGATAATTTAGTGAAATATAACATCAATAGATGGTAGAATTTTAAAAAATTCCTTAATTTCTGTAATTCAATTAAATCTTAAAAACATTCAACAGAATATCATTTTAATGTTGTACTTAAAGCTAAGTAACATTAATGGGCTAAAAACGTTTAATAGGCATTACGTTATAAAATATCTTATTTGCTCTTGTCTTCTTTCCTTAAAGCTACAGTAGACTTTATAGTTAACATTTGCTATCACTAACATGTCATAAAAGTATGTTGCTACCATATAGAATATTCCTAAAATATTTCACAATTTAATTGCCAATTAAAAGTTTTTTGCCATTAATGTTACTATAGCTTTAAGTACAACATTACAATGTTATTCTGTCGAATTTTCTTTAAGATTTGCTAAAAGTATATTGCTACCATATAGAATCATCATCATCATCCTACCTAGTGTGTATCCCGCTCATAAAAAAACTTATGGACAGGGTCTGGGGAGGGAAAGACGGCGGTAACTCTTACCTATAAAGGAGAGCGCAACCAAATGAGTCCCCCGGCTCGAGCAAGATACGGAGACGTAACTACATGAGAAAGATAAATAAAGGCCTAATACTAAAGAACATAAAGAGGTAACCTACGAGGACATCATTATTCTAAAACATGGATATGGCACCTCCAACTACCTCTATCCCTAGTCAACTTTTATTTGTTCATCCCAAATTCTCCTGGGTCTTCCTCGACTCCTCTTACCCTCTACTATAATGCTTTTTACCCTCCTCACAGGGACGGCGAAAGTCTTTCTCTACACATGTCCAAACCATCTCAATCTGTTTTCGCGCAATTTCTTAGAAATAGGGGCTACCCCTAGTTTGTTCTTCCTAAACTCTTGATTCCTAATTCGATCCATCAATGTGTGCCCACACATCCACCTCAGCAAATGCATTACTATAACTTCCATCTTATGTTCAAAAATCTTTTTTTCAGGCCAACATTCGGTCCCATATAACAGAGCAGGTACGATTGTCGTCTGGTATAACTTTTTTTTAACTTGCTTGGGAATTTCCTATTACATAGTACCGCGGTGACTGCTCGCCACTTGAGCCAACCCACTTGAATACGATGATTTACATCTCCGTCAATCTTTCCATCCCTTTAAATGATCGATCCCAAATACTTGTACTTGGTCATACCTTTAACAACTGCTTCACCAATGGACACCTCTGGTTCACCTACCGGTGCTGTCCCACTAAAGTCACAGCGCAAATACTCGGTCATCGTACAACTAATGTGCAACCCTTTTCCTTCAAAAGCCTCCCTCCACTCATCCAATTTATTACTAACCTCCTTTCTAGTTTCTACTACCAGCACTATGTCATCAGCGAATAGCATGCACCACGGTACCGTCTCCCAAATAGATTCAGAAATATCTTCCATAATGACAGTAAAAATGAAAGGGCTTATGATAATCGGGGTTTCTAGCACGACGTTAATACTAAGAACCAAGTTATACAAACAATATTTATAATTACACTGATACTATTACAACGAGTGTAATGGTAAGTCGGGGGTCGAATCACAAGGAGAAGGATTGCTAGACTAAAGACTTGGTGTGGAAAAGTTATATGGAAGGTTGGTTGGTGGGATGGTAACTCCTATTAGAAACCCTAACCCTTAGATTTTTCAATTCCGACAAAACAACAGATCCTTGAAACAAAACACACGCAAAGCAAAAAAAAACATTAGGTAAAACATGCAGAAATAAAAGCTGAACAATAGATAAAATTCCAGGAAAAAAAGATCTGAGAAAAAACAAAGCACGAAAAAAAAGAGGGCAAACCCTAGAGAAATTAAATTTCACCTCGGAAAACTGGATTCAAAGGCAACAATAAACCGAAGATCTTACCGGAGATTTTTAAGTACAGAGCAGAACGGAACAAAAATCAAAAAGAAAACGTGAGTGTACTGTCGATTTTTCTCTAAGATGCACCAAAAAAAACCCAGTTCAAAAACTTCAGATCCTGATTTAATATGTATGCGCCTTGATTTGGTCCAATAACAGCGAAAACGCAGGTAGAAGGTGAGAAGAAAAACGTTTGATTTTAACTACTGGATGTCTATTTGAAAACCCTTCGAACTCAGGAAAAAAAAATCACGAACAGACGAATATGAATCTGCAAGAACGCCCTTCTGAAATTCCAGAGAAGGATTGAAACTTTCAAGAAAAACCACTTACCTTGAATGAATTTACAGAGAATGCTTGAACTTACAGAGAACGCTTGGACTTACAGAGAATGCTTGAAGTAATAAAATATACAATTTAAATAAAATATAATTGTTTCGGTGATGAAACGAGGAAGTGCAAAAGACACTCAAAATACCTGGAGATAAGTAGAAGTGTGATCAAGAGAAGCGACTCGTGAGAGGAAGTGACCTGAATTCCTGCAACACAACACGTTAGCCTTGTCCGGGGGGTGATCTCCCGGAAAACCCCTCCGACGCTCAAGTTAGAACGTAGATCGGAAATTAATGAATGACAAATTGTAGAATGAATGTAATAAGGTCGGGATTGGGATTGCTAGTGCTAGTGCTAGTGTTTGGGAAGGCTAAGGAAGTAATGTAAGCAAGAATTCTAGGAAAGCTATTTCAGATCATCCTCCCTTCTTGATGGTAGCCCCTATTTATAATGGTGAGGAAGGGAAGTTGTTTCTGAGAAGAAATGGACTATCATGGGAGTAGTGGGAGTAATGGGAGGTGGACTGATCATGGGAAGAGTGGGCAGTTATTCATCTTGAAACAAGGAGAGCCATGCATTGTGGGAGAGTGGGGAGTTAGGGTTTTTTAGAGGTAACTGGCCCATGGGCCATTCAAGGAAGATGGGACTTCCAAAAAAAAGCTCGTTGACCAAAAGTCAAAGTCAACTGAAAAGGTCAAAGGGTATTTTAGTAATATGATGCTAATTATTAAATAAATAAATTAATTGAATAAACAGTACCATGACAATAATATATTGATGGAAATCTATAATCTTTTAATGATCGAATCATAAAAAAAAAAAAAGAACGATTTTTTAATAGAAGTAATAAATAAATTATTCTATTGCACATTAAGGTTGCAGTAATTAAAATCTATAACTAATACTTATAAATTGCAGTAATTAAAATTTAATAAAAAATATTGTAGAATAAGTTATCTCACAAAGTAAGTGTTTAGGAAGTGTTTCACTAAAAAAACAAGAACAAAGTAATGAAAAATAGTAAACACCAAAACAAGATTCGAGAATAAGAACAAAAATGCAATAACAATTTGTATTTCAATCGAAAAAAATGACGAAACAAAGAAAATTACTAGATTAGAACAAAAATAAGAACAAAACAAAGAAAAATCAATGAAAAAACTAATTTTAATCGAAAAAAACAAAACAACAATTATAAATAAATAGACTAACCTTAAAAGAGTAGAAGGACTAAAGATCAAAGGTGAAGATGAAGAGATTGAAAGATGAATCAAGAATAACTGGAAGTCGGCTAAGAATTTGTATTTGAAGAAGAAAGGTTTAGTGTTAGGGAGAGAATGGAGGTGGGGAACTCGGACAGGAAAATGAAATGAGAGAGAAAGTACTATGATTAGAGTAGGGTAGAAAGAAAGAAAGAAAACAAAATGAAAATCAATTGGGACGGCGCGGAAAATTTGAAAAAAAGTAAGACAATTGAACAACTTTATTCCTAAAATAAGCTCCGTGAAAATTTATTTCCTAAAATAAGCGTTCGTACATCCAAATTTAGGTTGGAGAAGAGTCGCTGTTAGTAACAGCGAAAGAGCAAAAAAAAAAATTAAAAGCCCAAAGTCGCTGTTACTAACAGCGACTTAGGTCCTTTTATTTTTCCAGTTTCTTCTTCTTCCTCATTTCAGTTCGCGTTTTTTTCTTCATTCGACATCTCCCTCGTTTATCCTCCATTAAAATCACATTCAATCCTTCAACTAAACTCATCAAATTCCAAATTTGTACCACTAATTATTTCTGTAATCTTCCAAGATAGACGTAAGGTATTTTTTTTGTGTTTTTCTTAAAGTTTCGAAAATATAGGGTTTATTGAATTTTAATCAACTTTCACATTAATGTAGGTTCAAAAGTTTGCAATTAACTGATTCTTGTTGATCTACAGCTTATTGAGGTACGTTTTTATTTTAAATTTTGTTATTTGGTGCTGATTTCAAAATGTATCTCATGTTTAGTGGTCATTTACACATAAACCATACGAAAATGTCGAATATAGTTGTTATTTACCTTGATCTTCATAATTAAAAGTTTGTTCAAGAATTTGTTGTTGAATTTAAAATGTATAGTGGTCATATATTTATGAACATGAAGGTGATGTTGATTTTGTATGTGCTGTTGTAGAAATGGATTCATTTCGTGTGACCGTTGTATGCTTTGAAAGACGAACCAGGACCCACATTGGATCGGGTGTGGGGTTCTACCGCGATCAACTCGATCTACTACGAGCTGACCAGGTAACAACTTCACTACAACTTGTTTTGTAACTATCGCATTGCATAATTTATTAATCGAATTTTCACGTTTAGTTTCGATGAGACCCTTACCCCGCTGAGGCGTACGCTGCATTGCCTCAGCACTCGGGCATATTGTCAGGGGCGTGGAGAGCATCTGTACCTCTGATCTGCTTCGACATAGTCGAAGTGCATCTCCCTGAGCGCGTACTGCGCCAATTTGGGATGGTACAGGGCATCCCGCCGCCATGTGACACAGAGACGGAGCTCCATAACTCTCGCAAGGGTCGGGAACCCAAGAACTGGCTGAAGATCAACGTGCGCCATGTCGCTCGTTGGGAGCACAGGCAAGAGCTGCTGGCTCAAGGTGCGCCGATCGAGGCAGTAGGCGCACCCACTTCGGCGGATTACATGCCGTGGTTCTTGTCCATCACTCGTCGATGGATGACACCACGAGGTATCATGGCGGCAGCCCAGTACGCTCCCGCTGCACCGACGATGACACACTTTGTAAGTATTCTTCAACATTGATTATTATCATATATATAGAACTTACACGTTATACATTTCATTAATAATTAAGTCTTACTGCAGGCACAGGGCATTGCATCAGTCATCAGCTCCTCCCAAGAGGAGCCCGTACGGGAGATTGCCCAAGGCATACTCCTAGGCACGTAGTTTCAACACTTAATTCCGGAAGTGACTGCGCCCCACATCACTACGTACGAGTCATCTCCTCAAGACCCCGACGTTCATCTTGAGGAGGTTGACTTAACGTGCCCGGACTACGGTGCCGGTCCTCGTAGGGTGCCACATCATCACATTATCAATCACCTCCCCTACCCGAGCGTCATACGACGGCCTCTTACTATCGTAGGAGGCGTCGTAAACCGTCACAGTTAGACAGGGTACAGGAGGAGGATTAGCATTTGAATACTGTTTGTAATTATTGATCATTTGTACATACTCAATATTTGTAACAGTTGGTCTTTTGTGTGTAAATTGTAACATATATGTAGATGTATATATTTTAAAAGTAGTATCACACGTTTATTATGAAAGGGCAAGCAACAAATTCACGCCCTGGAACGAAGTCGCTCCAATCTGTATTAATCTCAACTTCATAACCATAATCACAGAGCTCCTCAACACAATGCTCCTTTGACATCTACATAACACATATAATATACAAACGTAAGTAAACTTTTAAAAATAATATTAATATTTATAAATTGACATTAAAACTAACATAATACCTTATGTTACCTTTAAAAATTGATTGAAAAGAAGAATGATGCAAAATGGGTATAATGAAGTATGGAAAATGATGGAGCTATTTATAGAACATCATTACAACGACTATTTTCACGTTCCTAACGGCTATTTTTCTAAATTACCAACAACTACTTTAGTTCTCCAAAAAAAAAAATTAAAGGTTAAAGTCGCTGTTACTAACAGCGACTGAATGAGTTGACTGGTCAACTCCTTAAGTCGCTATTAGTAACAGCGACTAAAGGAGTTGACCAGTCAACTCATTCAGTCGCTGTTAGTAACAGCGACTTTAACCTTTAATTTCTTTTTTTTTTGGATTTTTCGCTGTTGATAACAGCAAATTAACCCGAGGCTAGGCTCGGTTGTACGGATGCTTATTTTGGGAAATAAGTTTTTACGAAGCTCATTTTTAGAATTAAGTTGTTAAATAATCTTATTTTTTTCAAATTTTCGATGGCGCGTGGGTATTAATTGAATTAGGGTTAGCATGTGAAATGTTATTTTGGGCCTTGGCTACACTATGAAAAGTATAATTATTTCCGTTTTCGGTCTTATTATTCGGTTTTCGGTTTTGGTATTTTTCAAACCTAATCCAAACCTAATTATTTCGGTTTTTGAATTTTCAAACTTAATCCAAACCATATTTGTTATCGGTTTGGTCTGGTTCGATTTGCAGTTTTAATCCGAATAAGTTTCACCCTTAGTTATCCTAGCTAGAATCGTAAAATCATGGACCTTGATCCAACCTTATTTTTTTACACAAACTTGCAATGGTCCGGCCCAAATTCTTTTTTAAAAAAATTAAATTAAATTTTCAAACACAAATAATTGAGAAAGACGGTCTCATTACTTAAATTAGATTAATTGATGCACATATAAGTTATTTGTTGTTAATTTTTATCGCTTTGATGCATTTCATGTTTTGTTTAATTATTTGTTGTTATTTAAGTTATTTTATATACTTTTACTAATCTGCACAAGTCCTAAAAATAATTCGTGCACAAGAAAAGAAAAGGCCTAATGCTATGTTTGAAAATAATGATTTCATTTGAAAATTTAGAATTGACTTAAATTTAGTGTTTAGCGAATGACCCAACTAAAGTTGTACCTTCCTCTTATGAAATTGGCACCTATATAAGTTAGGAGTAGAACTAATAAGTCCACTTATCTACTTTGTCATGCCAATTAAATGCCAAAGAAATCACTATTACCCGATCAAGGTAAGTTTCCAATTACTCTAGCACGCGCACATCTCATTCAACACAAATCATAATCATTAATTCAACAACAATATAGGTTTTTCCATCAATTTAAGAATAAACAATTACGTGAAGCGTTTCCTTTTTATAAACTCGATTTGAGTTACATCGGTTCACATTACCTTTACAATAACAAGTTACACCTAAGTCTTTGCAATGATAATATAATACTAACATAGCAACAATGACATTTTTTTTAAAGTTATTGAATCGTGATATCAATTGCTACATTCTCCAAAGCTAGAAAACTACAATCAAAACACCACAACAGGTAAATTTAGCAACCATCAACAATAAGTTGAAATCATAATCATGACCTAACTAAAATTATGCATTTATAACCTCAATAATCTAACAAAAGTATTTGTAATTAACAATAATCAAATAACAACAATTAACAACTATTTTTCCCAATTATCAACAAAAAACCACTTTCATAGTCAACTACAATCATAATCATTACTAATTATCACAACAATAATCAGCCAACTACGTCTTAAAAACAACTTGTAAGGTTATTCAAATAATCACCACATCACAAAATGTAGTATAAGAGCACACACCATTAATAATTTTATCTCTACATTAAACCCTAACCAATCCATGTACGAAGACAACACCTTTTAACTACTACTCATAATAAGATTCAATAAAAGTAATACAAAATGAACGCATAACTTGATAAAATTCCAATTAGAATCAAGAAAAAATCAATGGGAAAGATGAGATGACTTACAAAGGTTAAACAAGAGAAAAGAGGTCAGGAGACAAGTGGTTAGGGTGGTGGAGGACCAAAATTGGTGGCAGTGCAACCGTGCAACGCTGCCGCTGCTGTTGGTGGTGGAAAACGCAGCAGTTGCTACTGCTCGTGGAGGGAAACTACAGCCTGCTGCTGCGGGTTTTTGCGGTGAGGGAAGGAAGAGGAAACCGGCCTGCTGTTCGTGGAGGGTCGAGGATGCGAATGCCGCTGCTTGTGCAGCAAGAGGTGGTTGATGCTGTCGGCTGCTCGTGGTGGCCGGTGCTGGTCATGAAGCTCAAAACAGTGAAGGGGAGAGAAAAGAGGAGGGAAAACCGTGTGAGTGTTTTTTGTGAGTTAAGGAATGATCTCCACTTAAGAACCGTAGCTCATCAATGATATAAAATTTAATATTTAATATAAATATAAAATCACCGAGAATTTTTAAAATACTAAATAATGACGCTTTGTATCAAAAAAATTACAGGATGTTATAGACTACCCCGCTTAGAAGAAGTTTCGTCCCCGAAACTAAAACAACAAATATACTAATCATGAAAATTTGTATTTCTACTATTCCAAGAAGGTAATCTAATCATATTGAGCATAACAAATTGACTCAAAGATTGTGACTTTATTGGCACTATTAATGAAACGATGTTCAATCTATCAAAATAGTCACATAAATTTCATTTCGAGTATTTACAATCCCACAAATTGACTCTAACAACCGATCAAAACCATGTAAGTATCGCACAAATTAACTCAAACAACCAATCAGAAGCATGTAAATTTGTAATAAGTTGATATCATAGAGGAGGAAATGCGTGAAAATGTGCAAAATTCTATCGCATTCTACCCCCCTTAAAACTTAGTTATGACCCCTTAACTCAACTAACCTCGAAACATAGGCAAGGATAGTGTGGTTAGGCCATAGAACTCTAATTATTTAATATCTTTGATCTCAGTACTACACACTTTAGTATCTAGGTCTTAATATGTTCTCTTAGTAAGACAACTCTCTTAAATTTTTACAAAAGTAAAGGATCTAGCATATGTGGCTTATAAAAAGTGTATCACTTGAGCTCGTAACAACACGAAATGTCCTGTTATCTAATGTAATTCTTCAAACAAGCTTTCCACTTCTATGTGACCACCTACGGTCATACTAGAACAATTAAATTAAATATGATTAAATAAAGAAGTTCACTAGGGTGGCACTAGGCTTATCGAGTGACCTTATTCGTAAAAGCTGGTACGTTTGTATGGCTACAATGCAGTATGTTGAATTTGGATGATTGGATAACGTAAGATAGCCTAGTTACTACATGAAATAGTGTAATATTAGGACTTGTAAAGAAGTTGAGTCTAATTACAATAATCCCCCAAAAAAAATAACAAATTTACTTCTAAACAAGTTTCAAGAGAACCACTCTAATGTTTACAAAGGTATGGATAAAGTTGATGGAGCTTGATAGCAAAATCATTTATAAAGTGGAATTTAACAACCACTGTCAACTAGTAGTTGGACAAACATTATAAACTTTTACTAAAAATTAATAACATGATATAAGTCAATTTCAGGACATTTTAACATAGAAAAGTTTTAGGATATAATTGTATACTACTAAAACTCCAATTTAAAGATAATAACCTCATTTTAATATCTTAACAACCCAATTTACGTTTAAAATATTTTTATTTACTTGAAAAGTTTAAAAAAAATTGAGTACTCAATGCTTTACATTAAAACGTTAATGAGTTTTATATATATAGATGAGAACTTTTGTTATGCAACTAAATCATTAGTTAAGTTATACATTTAGGAAGGCATTTTACGATAAACTTTTGAACAACAACAATAGAGTATTCATAGTGATTCAAAAACTACATTCATAGCTATCCCATCATAAAAACCCATTAATACTATATTTGGATCATCAAACTTAACCAATATTCCCTAAATAATCCATACTACGATAAACAGATAATTCTCTAAGTCCTTGCACTTAATCCAAGGAACAAGACACGAGCCTATCCAATTTACTATACTTAACACTTGCACTTGCAATAGATTTTCAAAATCTAACTGAAGATCTTTTACTTAACATATCAGGGTTAGTTAAACGTTACTTTGACACTTTCGTGCTCTTGTATGCATTACACATCAATAATTAATCTTTCACATTATTAGGTATATAATCTCTTTACATAAAAACATATTCTAAGCTTTTACATAACTTCTTGATTATAATCCATGACTCAATACATGATTAAACCAAAACTCACACTCATGCTACAACGTTATAATTCATACAACATGCTTCATGTAATACTTCAATTACTTAATTAAGTACATTTTGGTAATAACCAACGTTGTTGTACATAATTGATGATATATCATTACATGCTCTGAGCTTCACATACTCAAATTAATTACTTTACTTATCATAACATGATTCTAACATTTTACTTAAATAAACATGCTCTTTTAATTAATGATGTATGATCAAATTGTACTATAACATACTAAATTATACATCGTGACTCGATTAGTAAATTAACTAATGCAACTAATAACATAAAACATAGTGACTAAATTCAATATATAATGCAATTACATACATCATGTTTTAGCAAGTTCGTGTAGTTAACACTTACAAGTTTACATCATTGAGCCATGATAACAAAATACCTGTAGAACTGGTTTTCATTAATCACTAGTTTTCATTAATCAATGGACATTCTTTGTACACTACCTTAGACTTATTTGAGAGGTTACAATATATTTTATTAGCTGGATAAATTGATCAAAACCAAATTGGACAAATTTGGTAGCAATACACTTGAAATATATGTTTAAAACTTCTTAGATAACAAATGACCTTGAATTATTAGTGAACTAATTCAATATGTTATAAACGCTTTTAAGCATGTGATATTTTAATTTGATGCGAAATTATTCAAATCATCTAGGAATTAGTTCAAACTCTTTGATAACTTAATGGAAGGTGCACTTCTAATTGATCTTTCATAGCTTGAATGCATAATAACTTAGTACGTAGGATGAAAAAAACTTAGAACAAGACATATTAAGAATCATCACAAACAAAACAAAATAAAAGGACAAGTTCGAACCACTAGAATTACATGTCTGATTTTCTAGTGTCATTCCTGCGTCAACAACTTTCGAGTGTTCATATTTAACATACTCCATCAACATTAGTAATCGTACATAATAACATTTAGATCCATAGTTATCCATATATCATCAATGATCTAAGACAATAACCAATAGTCTCCTATATACACTACTCCAAGGTGTAAATATCTTATTACCAATTTCAACAACATGAATAAAATTATTACCATTTGATTTGCACAAAACACCAACTTGACTTCAAAACCATAATATTGTCCTTTATTAATGATCAAGACTTTATTTACAGGTTGTTATATCGATTATCTAACCAATCAACTTCATTTACAGTCATGTTAAACTCAAATCATATTAGTTCCACGTACTTATTCTTGTTTAAATCACTCACCATCATGATAAAAAAAATGAGGTAACGAGAGTGATGTGGCCTTGTTTTTTTTTCTTTGCACACTTATTAATCATATTCAAAAGGAATTTGATCATCACATCATATACTATAATGAATGAATGCACTGGACTCATGCGAATGTTCAATTATATAATTATAGGGTGAAAATCTCTGTATATTACCATATCAAAACTCATAAAGCTTTATGGAAACCTATTCACATGAACGAATATCCATGCACATCAGACCAAAGTTTATACTATCCTCACCATCAAGAGGGAAATACCAGCTGCAACCAACTTCTCTATAATTCTATTATTCATACTTTGCTTTCGTAATTAATACCTATTACGCAACTCATTAGTTGCCCGAATACGTAATAATTGTCATTAATACTTGATAATACATAAATCAACTCTACTAATTTGTAAACTCATATCATCGTTCAAACCACAATCATAACTTTTAATTATAATAATAACACACATGAGAATGAGACTTATAACAAGCTAAACAAACTATATATTTATCTATGCACGTGCAATGATAATCATTATGCATGAATATATAATATGCACCTATCCCATATCTACCAAAACTCTCACGACTAACTTCTAACTTCAAGCAATTTCTCAACGAATTTGAAAACATAAAGCGTCGAAAATAAGAACCACTAGCTCTGGTAACCACCTGTAATCCGACCCGTTATACGAAACTAAGACCGCAAAGGATGGGAGGAAATTGGGGTGTTACATTAAAATAAAATAAATAAAATAATATTAAACTTTAAGAATTATGAGTGGAAATTTCGGCAGCATCTCTACTAAAAATTAAAGATGTGGTAGAACAATTAACGCAATAAAAACATTAACCTAATCTAAGACATCATTGCCTTTAAAAATCTCACACCACGGCGAAATGATTCATCGTCGACTTTTCAAATCAACATGCCAAGCATGGATCATGGTTCCAGTGTCAACGCTTGCGTTTTAAAAGACATAACTCCTTAAAACCGTACAAAGTTATAAACTACGCAGTGGAAAACATAAATAAACAAAGAAGGACACAAGGCCTCATAACAAAACGTACACAAACCAGAGTTTACAAAAGATAACTAAGAGCTATAAACTCAGAAAATAATGGTACGACACAAGCTATGCTTCGCCCTCATTACGCTCTCCTAATGCAATGCAATGCAAAAGAAGATCTAATACCTGTTACGCCTATCTATGATCCTCCTACTGCTCAACATCAGACCAAAGGCCAATGTGTCATAGCAGGACAATCATAGCAAAACATCAACAATCAAATAGAAACACAAACACACACACGTCAGTATCTAAAATCAAATATAATAAGGTGAACCTACTAGAAAACATTATTTTATACAACAACATAAGATGATTACATAAGACACAAGCACAAATGGTAACCCTTTATCATTCACCTATACTTCTTAATCTCATTACGTCCCTTTCCAACCTGAACCATGTATTCCGGGTAGAACGCAAGTCTTCACACTCCTCTTCTCAAAAGATAAACTCTTGTAAAACGCGCGTAGACTCAACCAAGGCATTAAGAAACTACCTAACACATGACCTTATAGAACTTGTCTATCCTAAAGTAATTGTGATCATAGTCTATCTTTTGGGATTGGTAACTCCCTTGAGGTAACTTAACTTTGGCGCCCATAGCAAAGTATGAGCTCATACCCCCTCCAGCTAACCCTTTTGGGTCCTACCTTCCGAAAAACCTAACACACTGGGGTGCTAATTCACTAAAGAGGCCACCATATTGGGGTTTGTAAGGCCCGCATGATAACACCTCGATCAAGGGGCAATATCGGCCACCCGGCGCCCAATGACAAAAGTATGCTCATACCCCCCATACGGTGATCTTGTCGGATCTCACCTAGGGGACTATTACATTAACCGGACATAGTCCAGTTGAGTCACGCCAGCTAATCATAATTTAATGCTTTATCGAATGAGAATAACTCCCGCTTTCTACTATTAATAAGTGCCCTAAGATAGCAAACCCACTGAGCAACTCAAAAAAAAAAAAATGAAATTCACCTTTAAATGAGTCATTCTAACTCCAAGTAAAGCATAATCCAATTCTTAAATAAATAAGGAGATGGTCTCTGCCTTCTACTAACACTCTCATTCTATAAACTATTCTAAGTGCAAGAATTTAATAATCGATAGCTCTTCATATAAAGTGTACTCGCTAGTACCTCATAGTTTCAATAAAATGCATATTATCACGACAAACAATAATGTCTTAAAGCAAATTGCATATAAGGGTTAGTTATTATGTGTACATACCTGTAAGCGTTACTACACGACTAAAAAGTCACAAAAATCACCCAACTAAAGTTTTACCTTTCTCTTATGAAATGGGCACATATATAAGTTAGGAGTAGAATTAATAAGTTCACTTATCTACTTTGTCATGCCAACTAAATGCCAAAGAAATCACTATTACCTGATTAAGGTAAGTTTCCAATTACTCTAACACGCGCACATCTCATTCAACACAAATCATAATCATTAATTCAACAACAATATAGGTCTTTACATAAATTTAAGAATAAACTATTATGTGAAGCGTTCCCTTTTCACATACTCAATTTGAGTTACGTCGGTTTACACAACCTTTACAATAACAAGTTACACCTAAGTCTTTGCGATGTTAATATAATACTAACATAGTGACAATGACATTTTTTTTCAAAGTTATCGAATTGCGATATCAATCGCTACATTCTCCAAAGCTAGAAAGCTACAATCAAAACATCACAACAGGTAGCTTTAGCGACCATCAACAATAAGTTGAAATCATAATCATGACCTAACTAAAATTATGCATTTATAACTTCAATAACCTAAAAAAAGTATTTGTAATTAACAATAATCAAATAACAACAATTAACAACTATTTTTCCTAATTATCAACCAAAAACCACTTTCATAGTCAACTACAATCATAATCATGAATAATTATCACAACAATAATCAACCAACTAACTCTTAAAACAACTTGTAAGGTTATTCAAATAATCACCACACCACAAAATGTAGTATAAGAGCACATACCATTAATAATTTTATCTCTACATCAAATCCTAACCAATCCATGTACGAAGACAACACCTTTAACTACTACCCATAATAAGATTCATAAAAGTAACATTGTATATCGTTTTGTACCAAAAGAATAACTAATCCCACTTAGCCACAAAACCTTTGAACACTACGAAAAACAAAGACAACATTAACCTTACTCAGAAATTGGCAGCAAATGAAACAACAATATAAAAAAATGATTTCAAAGCCTTAATCCTAATATAATGTGTCAGCTAAATGAACCAACAAAAATCAACACGGTAGATCGTTTGAATCTTGTATAGTTTGTGCATGGGGTGATTGAAAGATAAGAAAGTAACACACAATCTACCATAGTTAGTCTAGAGTAATACACTAATATCACCAAGAAATTAGTCTTTAGAAATTACCTCTTTGCCTTTGGAAAAGTTGGATTTAGATGCTTTCTTCCTAAAAAGTACAATCTTTATCCACTTTCCTGGTGATTTCCCCCATTGACGAAAGGCCAGCAATTAAGTTAACAAAGTCTTCAGCGCGGATTCTACTTCAGCACAAAAAGGCAATGAACAAGATTGCTAATATATTGAAAAAGACAACCGACAAAAATTCAATGCCAAAAGCTAAACGCTACATAGAATGCTAGGCCGAACGCACCCTATGTGTGTGTGGCAATCAAGCTTACCATCTATGTTTGCTGATAGCGAAATTAGACCTTGAAGCAGCCAAAAGTGATTAGAATTACATTGAGACATCATATATTAAAATATGTAACAAAACAACACTCAAAATTAGCAAACAACAGCATATTAACTAATCATAGGCTATGAAATAAACAAAATGAACTTAAAAGTATAATCATCTTTTCCTTAAAAAAACTTCCTAAACATAGGCTAAACTTCCAATCTAACGGAAATCTAAAATTCATTAAATTGAAGTAGATGATAGCTTATGAAATAAAAGCATGATGATACTAAGCTCCATATGTTCAATTAAACTATCAATTAACTAAAACATCCCACATACCTGTGTTGGTTCATGAGTCAGCATCCTCTTTAGCAACTCAAAAGAAAATGACAGAGAACATGAGGAATGGCGAGATTGAGAAAGAAATTAAGGGAGAACAATAGGAAATAGTGAAAAGGAGAAATAAAACAGAACAAAAGGAATTGGCGAAAAGGAGAAATCAACCTTAGAACGGAAAGTGCAACAAACAAAAAAAAAAAAAAAAAAAAAAAAAAAAAAAGATCTATGCAGAACATAAGGGTGGGAATAAACCTAACGTTTTAGTGTAAATCTTAGTGCCCACAGGTTTTCAAGATTACGATACTGTCTATGGACAAATGGAATTGACTGTGTTTTGTTTCTGCAGCAATACAAATAGGTTTCCTGCATGCTGCATCAATAATGAAAGAGGTGGTTACTGTTTTCGGTGACAGCACGCAATATCAAAGGAAGGCCTGTAGTAGAAGAACAGAATGGAATGTATACATGCTCATGGGGAAATCTGAGATGTGATATGAAGGTCTACAAACTGCAAAGCTAGTGCAGATCCAAATTGATGGGGTTCTGTATTCTGCAGATACATAATACAAAATAAATACAGCTGCACTATCTAGGCATTACGTACAGGTCATTTAGCACACTGATCGGATGATTTGTGCGCATTCTGTGCTGTGTAGGGTACTCAGATCAGGCTGATTCTGTTGTGCATTCGGTTGGTTATGAATTCTGTGCACCCAAATGCACTATAAAAGTAAAACAAATACATAAATAAACAAGAACTTGGTGAAAAGAAACTATTGGCAATTCTGAATAAAATACGATACAAGTATAGATCTCTTAAACTTCAATCAAACAAGTGAAAATAAATTTCAACCTTAACCTGAGAAATGGTCAAGGACTTGAAGAAGACATCCTTGTGTTTCTCTTGTTTTCTCTGTGAAGAAAAACAATATCAGCATAAAGCATCTCAATGAAATGCAAACACTGTAAGGGAAAATGAATTGAAATGGCTAGAAAGCAAGCTCAATTAAATGCAGGAATGAAAAAACTAACCTTTAATAAGCAGTTGAACGTTAGGCAGCAATTGAATGTAACCTGACCTTTAAGTTCGAAATCAAAAATTGCCCGTAAGAAATTAAGCATAGTTCACTACGTATATGGTATTTGAAACCATGAATTTAATACGATCAGTAACTAATTCTCTTTAAACCTCCATTTATATCATACACTTTTAAATGAGAGAAATAGTATTTGTACATGCTTAAAGTTGGCCATGCAAGGTGAGGATAAGCATGAAGCTGATGTACACAATTTTAATCCACAAATAATCTGATATGTTGCACACGATATAGCTTGGCAGATTTGTGTACGAGTACTTTCTGGCTTCCAAGCTTAGTTGTAATCTAATCCTAATAATTGCGCGATTCCTAATTTTAATTAATCAAGCAAAATTAAACAACATAACCTAAGTTTTGGACTTAAGATCACTAATGGTTCGTATATAATACTCACAGAAAAAAGGGCACACCCAAGCTTCAACCACATCTTGGATCGTGTCATTTGTAGCATAAAAAGATATGCTGTTTTGACAGCCTGATGAACCCCTGATGAACAAATTAGAAACAGCAACAAAAAACGCAACACTAAACGAATTAAGACAAGAACATCTTCCCGGCTTCACCGTTGGTTTTAGCAGCTCTGGAATATGGAACCTTCTCTTCTTCCTCTTCGTGATCAAGAAGCTCCTCTCTGCATGGAAGCTGGCTGCCTCATTTGATTTGCAGTCCCTCCCATGAACCTCTGAAGAGCTTGGTGCTGTTGTCATTGGAATTGATTGGTTGGTCTGTTATTCATTGTACTGAAGGCATTATTCTCCAAAGGTAATTAAGGTGGGTTCTCCAGCTTCACCTCTACCAAGGGACGATCCTTCAATGTTCATAACAGGACGAGGAGAAGGCGCTTGCCTCCTGTGCATTCTCTCAAACTGTTGTTCATGATGTAACGTCAGGTTCTGGGGATGAACCAACTGTGTTTGTTGATTTATCTGTCCAGATAGCAAAAACCTGAGAAGCGTAACAGGATGAAACAGACATATATTTCCAAGAGCTGAAACAGCATTATCATATGCCATCACATTCTCTGAGTGAAGAGCATTGGGATGCTTTATCACAGCAACCAATCTTGAAAGTGCCTTTGATAACAATCCCAATTTGATATTTTGACATGCTTGAAAACCTGCTTTATAGATAAAGAGGTGGTTTTGAATAATGAGCCCTCAATAAAAATTACAGATATCTGAAAAGCAGTGAGACTAATTCTTATTCCATGATACACAATTAACCCAAAAATAACAAAAAATAACCAAATATAACACACTCCAACCAAGGTGAATTACAATCCAACTATTATTGATGTATGATTCACATTATCACTTCATCTCTGATCACGCATATGCATCAATGTATGACTCCCTCAACTTCTGCTGTTGAACTGCACACTTTGTCAATAGCTGCACACACTAACATGCGCAATGATCAGTTATCTGTAGCTGTTTGTTGAACACAGACCACCCCCCTAGAACTGCTGTGCTGCACATATTTGATGTACTAAGGAATGATACACATTGATGGTGTAATGTCATCTGCATTCCGTGCTCTGAGTTGTTGTTCTGATTTGCTAGTGTTGCTCTCATTATTGCACAGACACACGTATTGATAAGCTATTGCTGCTGATCGTTGTGCTGCTGCTTCCTGACACGTTACTGATCTGAACACTGAAGACACACACAAACTGATCTGATCTACACACTAAACTGATCTGCAGCCTACTGCAATAGCTTCACACACTAATATGCTACTGATCTATTATCTGTAGCTGTTTGTTGAACACAGACCAACCCCCTAGACCTGCTGTGCTGCACATATTTGATACACATTGATTGTGTAAGTACTAAATCTGTTAGATTTAATTTTATCACGTTTAGCATAACCAAATTTATGACTTTTCAAGTTTGTTTGATTGTTGAGGCTTTAAATTCATGATTTGAGTATGTGACATAGATTTCCCTGCATTTGTATCTAACTTAAAAGCTAAGATACCCCCAGATCAGAATATTTACCTCCGAATAAAATTTTTTTCCCTCCAATAAGATTTTAATTGATTGCATGCTTACATGTAAACTTATCCACACCATTACTCCAAGTTCTCAAAGAGAGTTCACTTACATTGAAATTCTGTTACATTCATTGTAGTAGCTTTCTCATTAACCTTACAAATGGTATCACAGGATTGGAAGATAAATTAAAAGCTAGCATTACTCAGAAATCTCAGTAAAATATGAAGTGACAAGATAATTTTACAACACATATACATTGCTATACTGATTGTTTGATGTGAAAAATATGGTGAAAATTTAATGGATGGCGAGCTACTTCACGCAGGACACCTCCATCTCCACCTCCCATAACAAGAACCTACAAAATAAACAAACGTCAACCGATTAGATTAATAGACCTTAACATATTCAATAAGAAGAAGAACAATATGACAACCTAGAAAGGGCGTTATTGGCCACCCGGCGCCCATGGCAAAGTATGAGCTCATACTCCAACCGACCCTTTCGGGTCCTACCTTCCGGAAAAACTAACACACTGGGGTACTAATCCAGTGAAAAGGCCACTTAGATTATGTTTGGGAAAAAGTATTTTATTTTAAATTGTAGATTTTAATTATCAAATCATCAATGAAGAAATTGAGAATGACAAGCTGTGGAAAGTTATTTTCATCAATTTTAAATAACTTTAATACAATGGTGGAATTGATACAAATCAAAACTTGACTTTTTTTAATTTGCCAAACACTAAATTCAAGTTAATTCTAAATTCAAGTTAATAATGTTTAATTACCTATGGCTTCTTTTTCTCGATCGATATACTCAACATACAAATTATAACATGTGTACTCCTCTAATACAATCCAGCTGCATCCTTGTGAATCCATTAATGGCCTATGTTTAATTTTCTCAAACACAGGTTTTAGATATTGCATTTCTCTATTTAGGTGGAAGTATGACATATCATTTGTATTTGCCATCTTTGTTGTAAGAGTACGTAAGAAAACGTTTAATATGTTAATTTTTGGATTGATGATATAGAAAGAGATAAGAAAGCTATTAGATTATTGGATGATGATTCTTTGAGTTAGTTTTTGTTAAAAGAGAAGACAAAACATGTTTATTAATTTGTTTGTCCTGTATATAGGAATTTTACAAGACATGAAAACAAACCAAGAGTTTCTGAATTGCAAGCGGGGATAATTCATTATTGGAAACCATATGTCCAGTTTTTGGGTGCGGAAGAAGATATAAAATTCAAGAACATGGGAGTATTTTTGTACAGAAATTTATTGTGATTGTTTTGCTTTCCATTGTCTTTGCGTTGATATCAATAATAATATAATAATTTACTAGTTGTAGGACCGCATGTTATACTATCGAATGCAATAATGCAATTTTATATATTTTTAGTAAAAATTATAAGAAACTAGTTAATCTATAGGTTTATTTGCAAAAAACTACCTAATGTGATATATTTTTCTGCAAATGACTACCAATTAACGAAAAACGTTAATTGACCGTTCAGTTTGAGAATTTGACCAATTTGAGAGGTTAAGATGTCTATGTGGCACTATCTCATTGGTACTTGTATTTTTAAATGATTAAAAATTAAAACACATAAATTAACAAAATAAAAATAAAAGATATTTAGACCAGAAAGTCTCTGGAATTTTGAGAAAACAGGTGGCGGCCCGTACAATAACTTGCGGCTAGCGACTTGGGACCAGAGTGTCTCTGGAATTTTAAAAAAATAGGTCGCGGCTCGCGACTTGGGACCAAAAAGTCTCTGGAATTTTGAAAAAATCGGTCGCGATCCGTATAATAACTCGCGACTTGGGACCAGAAAGTCTCTGGAATTTGAAAAAACATGTCGCAGCCCATACAATTACTCGCGACTCGCGACTTGGCACTAGAAAGTCTCTGGATTTTTGAAAAAAAAATGTCGCGCCTCGCTACTCTGCTTGCGGCCCACGAGTTTTTGCTTGAGTAGCAGTTTTCTATTTTTATAAAATCCCATTCGACATTTGCTCTCATTTTCACTCTTTTCTCTCTAATTCCTAACCCTTATATAGTCAAATTTCTTACTAAATCTCACTTAAATCTTTCACATTCCTTCTCTAAATCACAAATCTTGTCTTTTAAAAGTAAAAATTTTTAATTTAATAAACCTAAAATTTGGGGATTTTAGAAAACTTTCAATTTGAAAAGTAAGGAGTTACAAGCAAGGATAAAGGAAACATTTTGAATTCTTAAGCATCATTTTCATTGATTAAATCTGAACAATGGGTAAAATTTCGAAATTTGTCTTTTCAATTTGATGCTTTTAAGCCATTTTCTTTACATTTTGTTTTAAAGTTGCTTGCATCTTCTTGAAAATGGTTGGTTAATTGTGGTTTAGCTATTTGGATTAGTTTATTGTTGGTTATAAAATTGTTCAACTTGATGCTTTTGAGCCACTTCCTTTACATTTTGTGTTTAAAGTTGCTTGTATGTTCTTGAAAATTGTTGGTCAATTGTGGTTTAGCAGTTTAGATTAGTTTATTGTGGGTTGTAAAATTGTTCAACACTTGAGCGAAAAGAAATGAAAAAGAAAGATGACCAAAAGATCAAAAACATCAAGAGCGAGTTCAAGTGGTGAGGGGTCAAGTAGACCACGAAGAAGAAAACGAGTTGTTAGACAACCAGAACCCATACTTGAGTTAGAACATGAGGAAGAACTAGTATTTCATTTGGGATATATGGGATTACAAAACCTAGATGAGAGTGCACAAGAAAGATGGAGAAACCTTGTCCAACCGGGTAGGTTAATTCAAAGCACTAGATTCTGTGACCTTCAAACATTGAGAAACATTGGTTTAGAAGAATCAGTGAGAACCCTAATGCGAAAAGTAGGATTAGAAGGATTCTTAGAGGAAGAGACAATAGAACAAGAGAAGAGGCTATACTTTTCAACATTCACAATCAATCACATCTTATGACATTTACTCAACTAAGGGATACATTGGGGACAATTGATTTACAGGATGAAAACTATGGGGCTTTTGAGAAAGTCGCTTTTTTGAAACTTATCTCAAATTCTACTTGGGAAGCTACGTTAAAATTAAGTGTCATTCCTCACCCAGCTTTGAGATATGCAATTCGATTGCTTGCTAGCACATTTCTAGCACAAGGGGAGGCAACCAACCTGGGGAACAATCAGATAAAGATATTATGGAGTCTTACACCTGAAGGAAGAGGATGCCCTGATTGGCTAGATACTTGGCTTTGTAAGTGTACTGAGTTGGGATGCCTGAGCAAGGGCAAAATTAGTATTGGAGGCAGGGTTTCAATAATAGCTTCTTACTTAGACATAGAAATGCCCACCGATGAACATGGGCAACCTATTCTAAAACCAGTTAAGAAAAGTTTTTTATTTGATAAAGAGGGAATGATTGCTATGGATATGCTCATGAAGGATGAAATCAGAAATTCGAATTATTTTGTATGGCAATGGAATGGAGTCCCTTACATGAGGTTACCCCAACATAGAACGACTTTGATTACCCTTAAGACACCTAATTCTGAGCTATACTTAGAAGCAGATAAAATTTATAGAATGGGTATTCAAGATGTCCAAGCTCAGGAGCAAGCCCACCTACCCGGAGTACCACCACCTCCACCTAGACCTGATTATTATGTAGATTTGGAACGTAGAGTCACAAACATATAGCACAATCAGTACAAATTGTCTGATAACATATACTATCTGACTTCTATGATGGCCAATTTGAAAAATTTCTATGTGACTCATTACCCAGAGTACCAAGACCCAACCCAACACATTATTGAAGAAATTGCAAGAAGAAGGACAAGGAGACCACCAAGAGATGGTGGTGGTCAACAATGAGGACATTGTAAAAATCTAGGTGTGGGGGAGGGGCTTGAGTAAGGAGCATGTGTGAAGAGAGAATTGTTAATGAATGTTGATTAAGGTTCTTAATTTGATTCTTTGATGATTATTTTGAAGGTTGAGATGTTTAGGTTTGAAGAAGTTTTGTTGATAGTTTAATGGATTGGTTTTTCATAATATTAAGAATGGTTGTTTGATGGTAATAGTTTGTTGATGAATGTTGATGATTTCCGCCCATAAGAAAAACCTATAGGGGCATCCATGATAATGTACATGTATACACAAAAAAAAAAAGAAAAAAGAAAATTAATCCCCACTAGACTGCAAACCCGAAAGGGCGATCTATGCAAAAATTAGGGGGGGCCTTGCTAAGCTAAAAACCCAAAAGGGCAGCTTAGGCAAAAGTAAAAGGCCAAAGAGAGGTGAGAACGTGAGATTTGGAAAATAAAAAAACGAGTGGCTAGATCGAAAACCCGAAAGGGCGATCTAGGCAAAATGAGAAAATGAGAGACAAATCTATCTTTATAAATTCCAAAAATTTTGTCAAATAATTTTTGACCAAATTTTTGACTTAGCACAACTTATAAACTCAATTTTTCATAAGAGTTTATAATTAGACTAAGTATTTTTGAGCTCTTGATTCTTCATCTTCTTACTTTCCATATTTAAAACTTACTCGAGGACGAGTAAGGAGTAGGTGTGGGGTAATTTGATAGAGCTTTACTTTTATATTATTCTATTATTTTTATTTCCTTTTTATATTAATCAATTTTCCATTAAGTTGCCGTTAAATCTCGAATGGTCTAACCATGGTTAGTTTCCCTCTCCTCTTCCTTTTCTCCTTCCATGGCTACTTCACCTCAATACCATATTGTTTACTATTTCAAGCTCTCGAACAACTCGACCAATATAAGGAACATAATCATTTGTATGTTCTAAAGAAAGTCTATTTTCTTTAGGTGAATCATCAGCACTACTGGAATCATCCAAAGATAAAGATCTATGATTAGAATGTTCATCAAATACCACCAAAGAATGCCAATTTTCTTGATAAGACATCATATTTTTCTCACAACCCAGTTCAAGCAATGAAATTATCGACATAATTCAACAATTTAAAACCAAAAACTCGAACTCAATCAAAAATTTGAAGCAATGAATTAATAAAGAGACGGGTAATTTCAATTCTTATACACTCACAAACTTTGTTGAGCATAATCCAATAGTAGTATTAGTAGGCAATATGAATTTGTCTGCTCATCGTGAAATCAGTCTGCCATTTTACCGCTGGAGAGATATAATTGAAAAAGATTTTATTGCTCCTGCTTATAAACAGGTATTCAAAGCTTATATCTTTCTTTTGATCTCTTTCTTTTAAACTTTTAGTCTTTTTGCAGGTTTGAATTTCTGAGTTTTGGATCTTTAATTGCCACTTAATTTTTTGTGGGTTTTGGGTTTTGGAATTATTATTTTTTCTTTAATGGCTTTCATTATTTCTGGGTTTTTGTTTAATTTTGGATCAGAGTTTTGATTTGATTTGTTATGGTATTGTTTTCTCTTATATTTCTTTATTTAATTTAAATTTTGTCTCTGGCAGTTTAAAATGCTGTTTTTTGGGATGAAAAAGATTTTATTGCTTCTGCAATTTGTAATTCATGGCTTGTAATTTGGAAGCTTTTTCTTAATTTTTTCTTGAATTATGAAGTTTTTGGGTAAGATAATTTAGGGTTTAATACTGGAGCTCGTCTGAAAGGTTTGGAGAATGGAGGATCTGTCTCTTAGATTCCATACTAAGCAGCCATGGAAGGAGAGCAGGAAAAGGAAAGGGAAACGGGAAGAAGAAGAAGAAACTAACCACGGTTAGGTTAAATTCAAAATTTAACGGACATTTAACGGAAAAATCATTCATAGTGTCACGGTTGTAATTAGCATATACTTGGGGGGTACCATTGAAATCAGTTGGGGTACCATTGTTATTTTGCTATAGTACAGGGGTACCATTGATAATATCTCTATTATTATTGGTATAATTAAATATTATTATTATTATTATTATTATTATTATTATTATTATTATTATTATTATTATTATTATTATTATTACTACTACTACTACTACTAAATATTATTATTATTATTATTATTATTATTATTATTATTATTATTATTATTGCAATTATTAGCTTTATTATAATTATTATTAGCATTAAAATCAAGAAAGAGGGATAGATTTGAAGCGGAAAACACATCAGTAGCAACTCGCGACCTGCGACCTGAGCGCCCTAGCTTTTTAAAACTTGCTGCCTTCACATTTCACTTTTGAATATGATTGTATGCAAAAGGCAGCAAGGTTGACGGAGAAGATGGCTCCAATCAAAATAATGATGTTTCTCTTCTCCTCTTAAGTAAGTAAACTTTTTGTAAATTAGTATAAAAGGGGATGGATTGTAATAGTTTAGGGGGAGTTGAGAATTAAAATAAAACTTTTGCTGAAATTTTATTAGGGTTGTAATTTGGGAAAATCTTTAAACTCATTCTTCCTCATGCTTTTGATAAAAATAGCCATTGTTGGCTAAGGTTTTCATCTTGAGGAAAGTTAGTATCCTCCTTTGCCATTAATTGTAAGTCTTTCCCTTTTATTAATACAATCATCTTTGATAATCTCTCAACTCTTGAATATGAATTGAATTGGTTTAATTGGAATGCTTAGTTGCAAATAGGTTTCTAATTGCTTATTCACATGCTATTGAATTGGATTACTTTGTCTAATTTGAGTGTGGTAGCAACTTGAATAATTTATAAAACTTGCTTTGGTTTATAAGTTGTTTAAGAAGGATTATCATTTTGGTTAATTGTAATCTTGCTTTAGCTTACAATTCCATAAGTCATTTATGCATTTATAATCAAGATAAGGATGCTTTTCCTTTCAATAGACTAGTTGATTGTGATGATTTGGGAAGATTGAAAATTAATGTGTGAAATTGGAATACTAACAAGTGCTCAAGAATCATTTTAATCTGTTTACAACCACATAATATTTATTACATGTTTTTAGTCAATTTTAAAAAAATCCTCATCACAACACTTAATCCCCCTTATATTAGAGTTTGTATCGAAGAAGATACACCTAAATTAATTGAAGGTCCTATTTTCCCTGTGGATCGAACCTCTGCTTATTATTATATTACTTAGTTTTATTATAATTAGGAGTAGTTGTAAATTATTTTGGCAAGCATAACAACTGTAAAAATAGCTCTGTCATAACCCTGAATATATACTTCATATTCTTTGTTCAAATTATCTATATTCTAATAACCTAACATATTTTTAAATAAAATATTAATATAAGCACTACATTCTTCAATATAAGCACTACATTGTAAAATATGTAAGCACTTCATATTTTTAAATTGTTCAATATATAAGCACTGCATTGTAAAATAAAATCATATACAAAATATAAATAATAATGTAACACTCCCTAAACCGTAAAAATATGGAAAACAATAAAAATTAGTATCAAAATAAATTACATTGTGTATCTAGATGAAGAATAATTATAATGTGACCTACAATTGAAATAGGAAAAACAAAATTACAACACATAACCATTTTTTCTAAACCAAAGTAAAAATAAACTTAAAAAAAACACCATTAATCGTGAAATGTACCTTGAAAAGAGAGCAGATTCGTGGGTTTATGAAGAAATTCGTGGGTTTCAAAGCTTAAAGAAGAAAATTCGTGGGTTTATGAAGAACAAAGTATGGAAGCAAATTCGTGGCCTTGAAGAGAGAGCAAGAATAAGAGAGAAATGAAGAAGAGAGCAAATAAAGAAAGCAAATTCGTGGGTTATGTCTTGGGAGGAAGAAGCTAAAATGAAGTGATAAAGATCGAGAGCAAATGAAGACCACAATTTCGTGGGTTATGTCGTGGGAGGAAGAAGCTGAAATTTCGTCGGCGGAAGAAGCTTGTACAATAAGAATTAATAAGACAGTAGGGCGCGTTTTTTTAAAATAAAATAAAAATTAATTATGTGTTGCGGTTCTCAAAAAACCGTAGCATATGATTCCTTAAATGCTGTGGTTATTTGAGAACCGCTGCACATAACCATTTATAATTTTTTTTTAAATACAAGTTAGACTATATACTACGGTTTTATGGAGAGCCGCAACATATACTTTATTATTTTTCTTTACTCGTTTTTTTTCCATTTTATGCTGCATCTGTAATGAACGGCAACATTTTTCACGCAGTATATGGGCTTTTTTAAAAAATATTTAATTCTAAATATTAGAATATAAAATTTTACAGGTTCAAGGTCAGGGTCTAAGGGGCGGGTCTATGGTCCGGGTCAAAAGGTTGGGTTTGGGTTCGGGTCCGAGTCTACACCCTAAGATGCGGACCCAGACCCATCAAATATTTTTAAGATCCAAAAATGACCCGGATCCGATAGGTCTCAAAAAATAAGACCCAGACCCTTAAAAAAGGGGCGGGTCCAACAGGGTCCTGGATCCATGACCATCCCTATTAATGAGCCTTTCACATATGTGCATGATCAACCATTGACCGTGTTGTGCATTGATCTCGGTTTTAAAATTTTTGATATTGAAGAACCAAGGATGAAAAGTTTATAGTGACACCAATCAAAAGCTGAAATGGAATGAGGATCCTCCATTGTAGGCAATAAATTATATCTAATCTTATGTTCTGGCAATGGAGCTAAGATTGTAGAATTAACAAAGATTTGTTTGAACATATCACCCCTATCAGGGTGCTCGTTAAACGTTTCAATACCATAGAATGGGTGCTAGTTACCTTAATTCGTGAGTTAAAATCACCAAAAGGTTGAAGAAACCCCTCTCCACACACACGTCCAGCCAGGCGTGTGCTGCCGCCTTTATGCTTGTGTTCTTTGGTGATCTTTTGTGCAAGGTTTGAAGGGATTTCTTGCTTGAGTATGTAGAGGAAATCTTTCAGAGTAGTGGGCAGCCTTTAGCTTCCTTAGTTAAGGAGGAGGAGAACTAATTTAAGGGGACAAAGAGATATGTGCCGCCAGCTCAAAAGGAAGAAGCAAGAAGGTGTCTTTGCTTAGGCTTTAAGTTCTCTCCTATGTTCATGCCACATACCCTAGTTTAGGTGTATTGGTGTCACTTATTGACATGCTTGCTAGTAGGGAAGGCTAATTAGAACATAAGAAGGTCGTTTCGTAGGCTTAAAACTCGAGACATGAAGAATTAGAAATTAAAGGGTCATAGTCGTGTACATTGTTGTACATTGAGGTGCTTGCTTACCTTAGCTAACTTGAAAAGAAAACAATGTAATTATGCCTACATTGCATAATTTTGGACATGAGTGGAGTTAAGAAAGCTCGTCTTTAGGAATCGAATCAAATTTACTTGGGGAAAAATTTCCTTATAAACTTAATCGTTTCTAAGCTTCTTGTTCTAATTAAAATTAGAACGTTAATGCCTTAATTTCCAAGGTTATTAACTTTAATTTTGGGGTACTAGTTTCTTGGGTGTTACAATCACCCTTCCTTAAAGAAATTTCGTCCTCGAAATTTGCATAAAGGAATTTATTTTGACCACAAGATCATTATGTACGTAAATATACATACATGTATATTTAGATTAGGTAGAGTTTCATACCTGTCGAAAAGCTCTGGGTATTTTTGTCTCATCGACTCTTCTGTCTCCCAGGTGGCTTCTTCATATTTTTGACTTCTCCATACTACTTACACAATTGGAACCACCTTTCTCTGGAGAATCTATTCCTGTCGATCGATTATCTGGATCGGTCTTTCTTCAAAAGTCAGGTTTGGTTCTACTTCTACTGACTCTATAGGAATGACGTGTGATGGATCACTGATATACCTTCGCAGCTGAGATACGTGAAACACGTCATGCACTTTAGATAACTCTGGCGGTAGTGCCAATCTGTAAGCAACTGCACCTATTCGCTCCAGAATCTCGTATGGCCCATTATATTTAGGGCTTAGTTTTCCTTTCTTACAGAACCTCATTACCCCTTTCATCGGTGACACTTTCAGTAGAACTTTATCCCCAACTTCGAATGCTAAAGGTTTCCTGCGAAGATCAGCATACGATTTCTGTCTGTCCTGTGCGGCCTTCATTTTGGCCTGTATTATCTGCACCTTATCAACACTGTCCTGAATTAATTCTGGCCCCAAGACCGGTGTATCGCTAATATCATTCCAATATGTAGGACTGCGACATTTCCTACCATACAAGGCTTCATATGGAGCCATTTTGATACTGGCTTGGTAGCTGTTGTTGTATGAGAATTCTATCAGATGCAGTGATTTTACCCAAGTCTGTTAGAACTCCAATGCACAAGCTCTGAGCATGTCCTCCAATATCTGAATGGTCCTTTCTGTCTGACCATCTGTCGCTGCATGGAAAGCCATGCTAAATTTCAATTTCGTACCAAGAGCTTCCTGCAAAGCAGTCCAAAACTGTGACAAAAATCTTGGATCACGATTGGACACAATATCTTTTGGAACTCCGTGAAGTCGAATGATTTCTTCTATGTATGCTTCGGCTAGCTTATCCATAGACCATGTATTCTTCATTGGAATGAATCTTGCTACTTTGGTCAACCGATCGACTATTACCCAAACTGCGTTCAAGCCTCTTATTGTCATCGGAAGCCCTGTAACAAAGTCCATCGATATAGAGTCGAACTTCCAATGCAAGTGGGTATCGGCAAGGATTGCAACAGTCCACCAGGTCTTTGATGTTCAATTTTGATCTTCTGACAGGTGAAACACTTTGCCACAAATTCTGCAATCTCCTTTTTCATTCCGAACAACCAAAAATGCATCTTTAGATCTTTGTACAATTTATCACCTCCCGGGTGTACAGAGTAGGGTGTGTTATGAGCTTCTTCTTAGATCTTCTTCTATATTGTTTCATCACTCGATACACACTACCTTCTTCTAAATCTCACACTTCCGTCATCTGCTACGCTGAAATCTCTAGCTTTACCTTCTGTTATTGTGGCTCGAATCTTCTCTATCTTTGTATAAACTTTCTATTTTTCTTTGAGTTCCTGGTATAACTCAGGTTCTGCACTTACATTAGATAAATAAGAATGAACATACCCTTGCGATACCACCTCGATTTCGAGCTTTTGGAATTCTTCATATAACTTTTCAAGTAGCACCATGATAAAATTCAGGGAATGTTTATTTTTCCTGCTCAGGGCATCAGCCACCCTGTTAGCCTTTCCTTCCTTGTACTCCAAAGTAAAATCATAATCCTTGATCAGCTCTAGCCATCTTCTCTAGCTCATGTTTAATTCTTTTTGAGTGAAAATATATTTGAGGCCTTTATGATCGGTATATAGTTTGCGCGAAACTCCGTAAAGGTAGTGGCGCCATATTTTGAGTGTGAATACAAGGGCGGCCAGTTCTAGATCATGTGTGGGATAGTTTCTTTCATGGGTTTTCAGTTGCCTGGATGCGTATGCAATGACTTTCCCTTGCTGCATCAGAACACATCCAAGTCCACTATACGACGCATCGCTGTATATTTCATATTCCACACCTTCTACAGGTAAAGCAAGAATAGGTGCAGTGGTCAACCTCTCTTTCAATTTTTGAAAAGCTGCTTCACACTCCATAGACCACTGGAATCTAACTTCTTTCCTCATCAATTTCGTCATAGGTTGGGCGATCTTCGAGAAATCTTTCACAAACCTTCTACAGTAACCGGCGAGGCCCAAGAAACTACGTACTTCAGATACATTCTTAGGGCTTTCCCATTCAACGATCACATGAACCTTCGCTGGATCCACCATAATTCCTTCTTTACTGATGACATGTCCGAGGAATGTTACTTCTTTCAGCCAAAAGTCACATTTGGATAACTTTGCAAACAATTTCTGCTTCCTCAAGATGTCTAAGACTAGCCTTAAGTGTTTTTCATGCTCTTCTTCACTCTTCGAGTACACCAGAATATCATCAATAAACACCACTACACATACATTAAGAAGTTCATGGAACGTTCTATTCATCTGATCCATGAAAACTGCAGGTGCATTTGTTAAACCAAATGGCATGACTTCAAATTCATAACTCCATACCTGGTTCTGAAAGCCGTCTTTGGAATATCTTCCTTCTTGACTGGAATATGATGATACCCGGATCTCAGATCAATCTTCGAAAAGATTCTTGCGCCTTTCAACTGATCAAATAGATCATCTATTCGGGGCAATGGATATTTGTTCTTGATAGTTACCCGATTCAATTCTCGGTAGTCAATGCATAGCCGCATAATACCGTCCTTTTTCTTTACAAAGAGTACTGGAGCACCCCATGGAGACACACTAGGTCTAATGAATCCCTTGCCAATTAACTTCTGTAATTGCGTCTTCAATTCTTACAATTCTTGAGGTGCCATTCTGTAAGGTGCTTTAGAAATGGGAGCTGTGCCTGGTATTACATCGATGCTGAATTCTACATCCCTTTCTGGGGGTAAACCTGGTAATTCATCAGGGAAAACTTCGGGGTACTCTCTCACTACTGGAATGTCTTCTAATTTTCGTTCCTCTAACACATCCTTAACACTACACTGGAATACCATCTCTCCCTTCCTCTGCATTTTCATCATTTTTAGGGCTGACACTATTCTCACTCCCTTTTTACCACTTACTCCTGAATAAGAAATTTCTTTTCCCTCATGATCTTTCATCACTATGTTTTGGTCATGACAATGAATGATGGCTTGATATCTATACAACCAATACATCCCTAGTATGACATCAAAGTCGGTCATGGGGAATATTTAAGATCGGCAAGAAAAATAGACTCAGCTATTTTTATGGGCACATTTTTATACTCTCTACCACTCATAACTTCCTCTCCAGATAATAGGTGCCAATATCAAGTTTCTCCTCTTCTAGGCATCTGGCTGCCCGGAATACTTTTTCCATAGTCCGGATCCATTCTTCTAATATCACCGGATCAGTAGTGCCATTATATGAAGGAGGTCGCATCTGTAAGACTTTATCAAATGCGATCTGTCCCTGCCTCTAGCAGTTATCCCGACTAGCTAGAGCTATTACTAATTTGCTCTTCTTTTGTTTTCTTAGGCCTAACGCGACTTCTATTTTCATAATGTGATGCTATCCGCACTTCTCACAGGCACATTAAAGGGATTTATTTGTATATGTCCAAACAATCTTAATAAACTTTCATACATCTGTGCAACAATGAGTGCAACCCTTAGCCTCTCTTTCTAAACCTGATTTCTAATTTTTGTCCTTCCTTGTGCGTGCACATAACAACCTTAACATTCACATCTCTATTACATACATCCGATGCTAATATATCTTCTTAAAAAGCCAACACTTTTCCCATCAACAAAGTGGGTTGAACAACAATTTGTAGAATTTATCTTTTAGTTTGGTCGATAAACTCTTATCATTTAGTACCCTACTGTATGATTTCCATTTAAGTCATCATACTCAAATTCGATGCATTACATCTTCAGTAATCACCCTAATCCTATGGATTAGAAATACTAAATGTTTAAGCTTGGTTGTTATCCCACTTGCTTTCTGCTACTAAAATTACACTGTAAGTATTCTATTTTTGAGATACTTATTCATGGCCATTTTTCTTTTTAAGAGTCTCCCTTCACTAGTTTCCACTGCAAGCAAATTATCATTATCGAATATCATGCACCGAGGATTACTTTCATGAATATACTTGGATAACTCATCAAGCATTATGAAATATTAGAAACTGCATAGAGTCAGTCCCTAGTACAAACCCACTCCTACCCAAAAAAATGCTTAGTTGCCACTATTGGTGACTAATTCTAGTTGTGGCTCCAACACACAGATCTTGTAACACCTAAATATAATTTAACGGTATTACTTTAATCTCAAAAATATCTCTATCCTCTTTTTTGTAAAGGTATCATAAATGTTTTCAATTAAGAATTTGCAATAAAAGATTAGTGTACTCCCAGCAGCATTATTGGTATTAGCATCACACATCATTGTAAAGGGTTGTTTCCCTTTCAGGAAAAATATACCATTGTGCATGGTTGTCTTCTTGTTAATCTTGCCATACTTCAGTGGACACCAAACGTAAACTTATTGCATCGTGCATTTCTTCATTTGAAGATCCTATTCTCAACTATAGTCTTGCGGGTGCCTTGCATTAGTTAACTTTTACGAGACTAGACATCTCCTATGACATTAAACAAGTATGATTATGCACAATTATATACCCTCTCATACATGCTATTTATTTTATTCTAAGATAAATTCGTGGAACATAGCCTAAGTAGAAAAAAATCAAAATATAAAATTAAAAAAAATTGCATTTTCATTATTTATTATAGTTTATAAGACTGTTGAAATTTTTTAAGAATTTCAACAATGTCATGCCGCCACTTGTACTCTTACCGAGATGCTCTCGCACTGCTTCCTAAGAGCAGTATGTCTACCGATTTCACCATAGCAGCTTGTTTGAAATCATAATAAGCCATTTTTATTTATTTGTCGAGATTAATTCAATATAATATTTTATTTTTTGAACCATTTCAATTAAATAAAAATGACTACAAAAATATTTGAAAACCAAAATTGAAATGGATCATATCATGATAATAATAACTTCTTCGTTATTTTTTTTTGTATTTTAAATCAATTTTTAATTTGTAGTACTCCTTTAATTTGTCAACAGATTTTTATATAGTTTATGTTTTCTTGAAATAAAACCTTGTAACTAAAAGATTTTTCTTTTCAGCCCAGGATAGACCTTAATAAAGGTCTTTCTCACTTTTTTTTCTTTATAAAAAAGATTTTTTTAGTTGATTTTGAAAACTAATGGGCTAAGTGACCAGATACTCGTTGTTCCCCTTAAGTGACATAAATAATTACTTTCAAAATATATTATTTGGTTATCATATGTGTTGTTTTGTATACCAAAGTATTTAGATACAAATTTTCACATATCTCTTTTCTTTTCTTTTCTCTTTTTTTTTCCTATCACATAAGAATTTCAAAACGTTAAAAAAAATAAATAACTAGAAAAGTCATATAAAAAGACAAAAGAGAATATATAATAGATCAACTCTTCACTAATAAACCAAAATCAAATCAATAATTTGATTAAGATTATCAAAAGATAATTATTTCATTGATTTTTAACTTGGTTAAACCCAAATGACAAGAGTGGGAATTTGGAGAAGAACTAATAACTATATCAAGTATTAATATTAACGACTTTGATCAGGGGGATCCAGAAACAAAACAAGTGAGGTAAAAAATTTATTTAAAAAATTACATTCTAAAAAATTTAATTAATCAAGGAAATTGTCTAAACTGAGTTTTCGAAATTTAAAAGTAATGTGTTGTTGCCCTCTTTGACTTGAATTTAAAACAAAAATGTACTCCTTTCGTTCTTTTTTAATCTTCCATATTATTATAACGAGTAATTTCAAAAGTTCTTCCACTTTAGAATACTTTTTATTTTTAGAAAGTTTTTATCTCACTTTTACCCCTTAAAACTCCCCCTTTTCTTTTAATGTACCCTTTTTCTTTTATTTATAATTATTTTCTCTCTCATACTTTCAATACAATTATTATTTCACACTACTATTTAATTAAAATAATACCCACTACAGCCTCATACTTTACATACAATCATTATTTTACACTACTATTTAATTAAAATAATACCCACTACAACCCAAAAATTCTATTTTCCTTAATATGTGTGAAAAATCCAAAGTGTAAGATTAAAAAGAACGAATGAAGTAAAGTTTATCACAATTACTTTATTAAAATAACTCCAACTTAACTTTATTTAGAACCCCACCACAAAAAAACTATATTCTAATTGTAAGAATATCAATAAGAACACATAAAGAACTCATAATATTTAAAATAAAAGAGAAATATTTGTCTTTTAAAAAAACTACTAAATGTTATTGTTAAATGATTCTCAAAATGTTATTGTAAAAAAAAAAATAGTTAAATTAAATTGAATGTAATGGTGGAGTACAGTAATAAGTAATAAAAATACTTATATAATAATAATAATAATAATAATAATAATAATAATAATAATAATAATAATAATAATAATAATAATAATAATCAAATAAATTCATTAAAAACTTATTAAATATCCAATATCATTTTATATTTTATATGTTTTATTTACCCAACGCCATAAGAATCTAATTCGAACAAGTGTATTGCGATCAATTAGATGATATGAAGTATAAAATGTAACATGAACTCTAAACTAAAGAACCTTAGTGTAACTATCAAGCACAAATATGTTATAAGTATGATTAATGTTGGTACTATGTATTCGAGTTTGTTCTGAACTCTTAATTTTAGCTTAGGCTTTCTCTTAAAATAAATAAATCTTTGTTATATTTTACCAAAACATTCAGTGGGGCCCAAAATAAAATGAAAGGCTTTGTATTATTCCCTATTGCTTGGGTAAACTCATAACCATTTATCATCTTCATTATTTCATCAAACTAACAACTTTCTTCTCAATGATGGAAGACTTCATTGCTCCTTCCATTTAGAAAACCACTAGTTCTAAATCATATAATTCCACTTTTTTGTTTTGGCTTTTAATTTAAGTGATGCTAACTGACCACGTTGACATCACATTAGATCCACTCCCGCTATGATATTGAAGTAAACCCCTAGCTATGATATTGAAGTAAACCCCTAGTTATGGATAAGATCAATCCTTATAGCCTTGAAATCGAATTACGAAAAAATTTGAATTGAAATCCTGATTCTTAATCAATCTAAATGTGCAAAATAAAACAGTCATCAACAACACTAAGCAATTAGAGTGGTTCACCAAAATAGAACTATATCCACTTGTTAGAATATCATATATTAGGCAACATATTATTCTCCATATATTTTGGTGTATATTTAGGGATTAGAATATTTCTGTATATTCACCTTTTTAGGAAACATCTCTTGTATATATAGATGGCTATGTATATTGAAATAAGAAGAAGAATAAGAAAACACATATTGAAAACCCTAAAACTCGATTATTCTCTTAATCATGGTATCAGAGCCAAGACGTTTCTGAGGAGAAATCGTCTAAGCGGCTTCATCATCTACCGGGAAAATTAAACCTTACCTTAACAGAAAAAAATGGAGTCAAAAGACACCATAATCATGCCAGACCAACCTGTCACAATGGGGCAGCTTTTGCAACTGTTCTCACAGTTAAACACCAACAAGCCACCTCCACCACCACCCGAAACAACCACAAACACCACCACAATTTCGATTCCCACATTCTCAATATCAGAAAAGTTAACTCACCAAAACTACACCATGTGGTCTAGGTTGATGCAATTAGCCCTAAATGGTCGTGATTGGCTCAACCATATCATCGCCGATCCACCACCACAAACGGACCAAGAGTATAACCAATGGACCAGGCAAGATTCAGTGGTTATCTCATGGATAATCGAAAGCATTCATCCGGACCTAGTCAACCAGTTCATCGATTTTCCAACCGCAAAGGCACTTTGGAAGGGGATCGAAACAGTATATAGCAGTGGCAGTGATGGTCTCCAAATTTTCGACCTCACTGTCAAGGCTAACAAAATCGAGCAAAGGACCGACACCTTGGAGAAGTACTACAGCAACTTAATAACTTTGTGGAAGGAAATCGATATGAGGCAACCAAACCCGATGAAGGACCCAGAAAACAAAATCATTTACAATCAATTAACCCAAAAAAATCGATTGCATCAATTCCTTGCAGGGGTAAATGAAACATTTGACAAAGAAATGAGATACCTTCTTCTTCAAGATCCATTACCCACTGCAGAGGAGGCATATGCATGCATAAGGAGGGAGATAATGAGAAGGGGAATCATGAAAAAGGAGCCCTCATCAGAGTTAGATTCATCGGGCTCAGGGGGCGTGTTTGCTGTCAAAGGGAGATCGGACAGATCTTACCGGAAAAACGACGAAAAAAACCATCTTCAGTGTACCCACTGTGGTGGGATGAGGCACACGAAGAATGAGTGCTTTAAACTTGTGGGATACCCGGATTGGTGGCCAGACATGAGGAAGAAAGGGGCAAAAATGACCGGCCAATTTTCCGATCAACCGAAGCCTGGAAGAGCAGCAATAGTCTCAAGCACTAATGGAAAATCAGATGAACGAAATTCCGTGGCAGCCATGGTTAAACACTCAAAGGAAGATGAAGGTAATAAGAAAAAGCAAAGTCAGGAAAAGGAACACCAAAATCAGGAAAATCAAGCTAAATTTCTCTCACCTAGAGAGAGAAAGGGTGAAGATGACCCTTCAAATGAAGGGTACACGGTCTTAAATGGAAAATTGAGGGGCGACGTGGCTCCCTCCCCTTCACATGTTTTTTCTTTTTTCTGTGAAAATGAGGATGTCTTGTCTAATTGTACTAACAGGTGGATTCTAGATTGCGGAGCTACGGATACGATGTCTTATGATAAAAATGGTTTTTTAAACCGTGTCCGACCGAAAAAAACCTCATTAAAACTGCTAATGGGGAAGAAATTAAAGTCGTGGGTGCTGGAACTATTACTGTGTCAGGAAATTTAACTTTGAATAATTGCTTGTTTGTTCCTAATCTCTCACATAAACTGCTGTCCGTTAGTCATCTTACGAGGGAACTCAATTGCACTGTGCTTATAAAATCTGGTTGTTGTGTTGTGCAGGATGTTCAGACGGGCAAAATTATTGGGCGTGGTATTGAAAGAGGTGGTTTGTACTACTTGGAAGAGATGGTTCAACAAGGCAACGCAGTTCTTGCTCACGGGTCACGGGAGAAACAACTGTGGACTTGGCATCGTAGACTTGGGCATCCATCTTTAGGGTATCTTGAGAAACTTTTCCTACTTTAGCTAGATTAAATTTGGATTTTAAGTGTGAGACATGTATTCTAGCTAAAAGTCATAAACATTCGTATCTTAGTAGTTTGAATAAATCCAGTTTACCTTTTATGATTGTTCATTCTGATGTTTGGGGACCCGCACCTGTTTGTGGAATGCATGGTTTTCTTTATTATATTGTGTTTATTGATGATTGTACTCGAATGAGCTGGATTTATTTTCTTCAACACAAAGCTGAGGTGTTTAAAGTGTTTGTCGATTTTTATCACATGATTTGCACCCAATTCCAAACCCCACTCCGTATCTTGAGAACTGATAATGGCCGTGAATATGTTAACACTGAGATGCACCAATTCTTTGCTAGTAAAGGCATTATTCACCAAACTTCGTGTCCAAATACACCCCAACAAAATGGTGTCGCTGAACGGAAAAACAGAACCTTACTAGAGATAACCCGTGCCATAATGCTTGAATCTCATGTTCCTTCCACCCATTGGCCTGACGCTATTTCCACCGCTACCTACCTCACTAACCGTCTTCCCACAAAAGCCATAAACTACAAAACACCTTTAGAAACCCTTCAAACATACCTACCCATACCTTCCTCACATTCCTTACCCCCCCGAATCTTTGGGTGCACTGTCTATGTTCATTGTCCGAAACGGGTACGAAGTAAACTGGAACCAAGGGCTATTAAGTGTGTTTTTTTGGGCTATGGAAGAAACCAGAAGGGGTATAGGTGTTATGATCCCACTGATCAACGCATGTACACTACGATGGATTGTGATTTCTCTGAATCCGAGTACTATTACATCCATCCTCGATGTCAGGGGGAGATGCAAAGTGACGATCTCAGATGGTTAGCCAGTCCATGGATGCTAAACCCAGACCCAAAAGAGCAATTAGGCAATGCTACCAAACTGTCTCCCCAAGTTGTGCACCCCATACCACAGCAGATGGATCCATCGAACGGTACAAAGCTAGACTTGTGGCGAAAGGGTATACACAGACCTATGGAGTTGATTATTCAGAGACATTCTCTCCAGTTGCTAAGTTGGATACTATAAGGGTTCTATTCTCCATAGCAGCAAATCTTGATTGGCCTCTTCATCAATTTGATGTCAAAAATGCCTTCCTTCATGGAGAACTAAAAGAAGAAGTTTATATGCAGGCTCCTGCAGGTTTCTCAGGAGATTTTGGGAGAAATGAAGGGTGCAGATTACGGAAAGCTTTATATGGGTTAAAACAATCGCCCCGAGCTTGGTTTGGCAGATTCACTTCAGCAATGAAGAAGTTTGGGTATCGACAGAGTAATTCCAATCATACACTCTTTCTGAAGAAGAACGAAAGTAAGATAACTTGCCTCATCATCTATGTAGATGACATGATCATTACAGGGGACGACAGAGAAGAGATCAAAGCCCTAAAAGACAAGTTGTTCCAGGAATTCGAAATGAAAGATCTAGGAAGGCTCAAGTATTTTTTGGGGATTGAAGTCCTAAGGTCTAACAGGGGCATCTTTATATCTCAAAGAAAGTATGTGCTGGATCTACTAGCGGAAGCCGGTATGTTAGATTGTAAGCCCATTGAGACACCGATAATGATCAACCATGGGTTACAAATTCTTGAAGATGGGGAACCAACAAACTGTGCGCAGTACCAGAAACTAGTAGGGAAGTTGATATACCTAGCTCATACAAGGCCTGACATTGCTTACGTAGTTGGAGTTGTAAGTCGATTTATGCATCGACCTCAGATACAGCATATGGAGGCGGTTATCAGAATCTTGAGATATTTGAAAGGAACTCCAGGAAGAGGGGTTCTATATCAGAAGAATGGTCACCTTGACTTATTTGCCTATACTGATGCAGATTGGGCAGGTGATAGAGATGATAGGAAATCGACATCAGGCTATTTCACTTTAGTAGGTGGAAATCTTGTGACATGGAGGAGTAAGAAACAAAAGGTCGTTGCCCTATCAAGTGCTGAAGCTGAATTTCGGGGAGTTGCCAAAGGAGGAAATGAAGTCTTATGGTTGAGGAAACTTCTTACTGAGCTTGGTTTTATGCCAATGAAGAGCTGCGTGTTGTATTGTGATAATCAGGCTGCCATCAACATTTCAGAGAATCCGGTACAACATGATCGCACGAAACATGTCGAGGTTGACAGACATTTCATAAAGGAAAAGTTGGAAGATGAGATTATCAGATTGCCCCATGTTCGCTCAGAAGATCAGTTGGCAGATATCCTTACTAAAGCAGTAGCAGCCCAGTTCTTTGAAAGTGTTTTACGCAAGTTGGGTGTTGGTGACCCTACGACCCAACTTGAGGGGGAGTGTTAGAATATCATATATTAGGCAACATATTATTCTCCATATATTTTGGTGTATATTTAGGGATTAGAATATTTCTGTATATTCTCCTTTTTAGGAAACATCTCTTGTATATATAGATGGCTATGTATATCGAAATAAGAAGAAAAAAAAGAAAACACATATTGAAAACCCTAAAACTCGATTATTCTCTTAATCACCACTATCTATCCAAGATGTATTAAATTACAAGCTTCAATGACTATAATGGTGTTTCTCGAACAATAAGAAGAATAGAGATTAGGGAGAGAAATTAGGGTAGCATTTTTGCTAGAGAGAAATAATGCGAGTGAAGAACCATATAAAACTAATGTCATTAAGTTTATTTATCATGAATAAACCCAATTACATACAAAAAAACCTAACAAAAAACAGGAAAAGAATAACTTAAAATCACAAACTGATTGGCTAGTAGTATTTATGGCCAAGTCGACTTATTTCTGGCCATCAGGAAACTCTACTTTACCTTTTGTAAAGCCATATGCGTTTCCATCCTTTCTTCAAAACACTACATATTATACCACTACTATTACTATATATTCCTATTGTTATCTCAAGTTAAATCTAAGGTCTCTTGTGGACATAAGGCACCCTCAAATACCAACAATATCGAACTTGACTTGAGTCCGCAAGTCAAAACCCTATACAACATCATACCATCAACACATAGCACCAATGTTTATAACACCAGCATAATATTCAAATCACAAGAACTTTAAAGGAGTGTAAATTTCACACATTATTCTTGGTAAGGAAATCATATTATCTTTTTATATGCAAATCTCATACAACAACTCAATACTCCACCTTCTATCCTACACACCAGTAAATCACATAATAAAGGGAGCAAACCCAAATTACACATAGATTAAACTTGGTAGATGGTTGAACTTTAGTCATCTTATAATCGTCCTCTATTGTAATCTTCATTAAAGTTAACCTCTTCGACTCAATTTTATCACGAATGAATTTATACTTTATATCGATGTGTTTGGTTTGACTATGATAAGTATTCTGATTATTAGCCAATTGTATCACTTTTACTAACACAATGAACACGCACCAAACCAAACTTGGGGACAACTCACCAATGAGCCAATTGTCACATCTTGCAAGAAAGACAACCAACTAATCGTCTTACCACCCATAGTAAATTTAAAACCCAAGGTTGGCTTTCTACCATCCTCCATAATTTGGATCACAATACTTAATGAGCCCGATTTTTGTCTCATCCAAACATAAGGCATACATCTAATGTACCCTTTCAGTATATCAACAACCATTTCGCCATATCCCCATGTCATTTCCTCTGATTTTTCATGTATGTACTAACCATGCTCACAGCTTGAGCTTTGTCAAGTTTATTACACACCATAGCATACTGAGCACTACAAACATCATTTGTGCTTGAAATGCCCCTCATAGCATGCTCTTCCAGCTTGGGTTTTGGACAATGATCTTTTGAGAGCAAAATGTAAGAACCAAGGGGAGTGAAACAATCTTTGCATTGTCCTATTGAGCACCATCTCAATGTACCTCTTTTGATAACAATATAAGATCCAATGTTTTCTATCCCTAACTATCTCCATATTCAAAATCTTCTTTACATCTCCTAGATCTTTCATGTCAAATTAAATAAAGCCTCCAACTCAAGTAAGGAACTATAAGCAATACGCATGTCAAATACATATATCAAAAGATAAATCAAGGATTGCATATTAGTGCTCTTCATATCGACACAACTTTCATAAAAACTTCATTCAAAACCATGTGACAACAAGAAGGAATCAAATATTCTAAACCATTGTCTTGGAGATTCCTTCAAGTGGTGTAACAATCTCTCCAAGTGACGCACATAATCTTCCTTACCCACTTCCTTAAAGCCTTTGAATTGTTTCACGTAGATCTCCTGTCTAATTCAAGGTGTAAAAATATTGTTTTTACGTCCAATTGATGTAACCCTAATTAAAGTATACTTCACAACCGGGAAAACATATCTCATAGAAGTCTATACCTTTAGTTTGAAAATAATCTTTACAATTACTCTAACTTTGTAGTTAGAGCCAACATCACTTGATTATCCTTCCTTCTTTTTGAAGAACCATTTGCACCTTACAACCCACGTGTTCTTGGGTGCCTTCACAATAAATTATGTAAGATTCCTATCAAGAGATTTCTTTTCTTGATTCATGGCTCTAAGCCACTTACATGCATCTATCAAAGTCGTAGCTATCTTATATGAGTCAGGATCATTATTAACTTCTACCTTACTAGCAATCGTAAGTGGACATGCCCACATAATCATATTCCTGAATATACCTTTTTGTAGGATTTTATTACCTCTTGGACTGCTTAACATTAAGCGATAATCATTCAATTAGTTGATACATGTCATTCTCAACCCTAGAAACTTTCAAAGCTCTTGGGGGCTCTACCTCCTCATAAGCACCATGTGTCAAACTACATTGTTAGTAACAACAACATGCAAAGAAGAAGAAGCAAGCATAAATGACTCATCAAAAACAACTCTAGAAGTAATTATCTTTTATAGGCTTACTACATCACACTCTATACCCCTTAATTTCCAAACAATAGCCCATAAAAATGCATTTTTATAGTTTTAGGTTCATGTTTCCCTTCATCAACATCAATGAGCCCTTTACAACCTTCATGAAAACAACTTCGCAACTACATTTTCACCTAACATCCGATGAACCCAAGGATATGAGGTTCTTTTAAATCATGAAACATGCCTTACACCACATATAGTCCTAATAACACCATCATGCATCTCGATAAGAATATTACTAATTCCAACATTCTTGCAAGTATCATCATTACCCAATGTTACATTTTCAACATTCACCTTGTCACAAGTAGAAAAGAAATTAGTATTAAGAGTCATGCGCAAAGAACACTGAAATCAAGAATTCGCTCATCTCTAATTTTGTACCCATGTGTTGCCACCCAAACACCTCCATCATCACTATCATTAACACTACTTGCTTCACGAGGTGTAGAATCTTTAACCATATTCTCTTTTTACATCTCATTCCACTTTTAAAAATCATTCTTAATGCACTATTTCAACTAATAATAAATATATGTTTTACTCTTGTTTGAAATCTAGGATATAGAATTACTTCCATTTTTTCAACACCACTAGAACTATTATCATTTACTCTACACTTTACAAACAATCTAACATCTGATCCCCTAGAGTCATGAGTCAATTTCTTCTCTATTAGGTTTTTTTGAATCAAAGCTTTTTTCACATCATTATCCTTAAAATTCTCCTTACCATAGAGCAAACTCTTCTAAAATTCTTGTATCAGGGTGGTAAAGACACAATAAGAAATAGCTACATCCCCACCATTAAGAACAATATATATCATTATTATGTACGCCTTTAACAATTATAAAAAATTTATCCAAAAGTGAATGTTGAGAGATATAGCAAATAAGGAGTTGTCAGCACCCTTTCAAACAATATTTATACACCTTAGGGACTACATGAGTATAGTGGAAAATAAGGAGTCATGCCACGATGACAAGTGTGAGTTTAATTCCAACTCTTGATATAGCAAGGTTATACTATTGGATGTAAAGTCTACCAGACTACAACTACTAACCAGAATAATAAAGCAAGCGATTGAAGTTATATAAATCAAATAGGACAAACAGGGATAGATTAGGTCCACCCTAGGAAAGTGATTTAAATTAAAAATAAACTAGGTTAGAGAAAATCAAACTACATAACGACAGGAAGTTGGTGGTTCCATAATCCACACAAATGACCTATAATCGTCCTATGTCTCCATAGGAGTGGCAGGGTAAGATTCGTATCAAATATGCAATAAAGAACATGTTCTTTACTAGGGTTTCATCAATTAAACCCCAAACAAAACTAATCACTCATGATTATACCAAATAAAGAATATTAATGATGAATGCAATAAGATTAAGCATGATTAATATAGATATATAAATCAAAAGCAAAGATAGATGCAATAAGAAAACAATAAAATCAATAACTGATCTAGAAAAGCAGGAAGGGAAAATAATACTTAAAAAACAAGATAGTGCTTCAAGAAAAATGAAATGAAGAATTCAAAACAAAGCTTTAAGTCCAAAGCATAGAGATAGAAACTTGAAACGGAAAGATTGAAAGCAATAAAACTAGAAAACTAGGATTTAAAGAAAACTAAGGAAAACGTAAAACCTATTATTGAATAAAACAAATGTGAATGAGACATATGTTGATGTTTCCCTCTCCTTTCTTCATAACATTTCATATTTATATCACTATTCTTACTATATATTTCTAGTGGCATCCCAAACTTATATAATTTTTTTTGTAGATTCAAGGCACCTTAAATACCAACAGATTGGAGACTTGAAAAAAGGAAGGAATAAATATTTAAAGGAAAATTAATGAGGTCAAAAATTTAATACTATAATTATTTGGAAAGAAACCCAATGTGAAGAAGCAATTAATAAGAACTATGTTCAAAGCCCTCTAATAAAAAAAAGTCTAATAACACTTCAAAAAATTAAAAATCCAATAAAATCAGAGTAAAATCATGAACTCATAGAACAACCTCATGTTACATAAGTTGTAACCATTTATTAGTTTAAAAAAATTAACACTAAAAATATAAAAAAGAAAACAAAATATTTAAATATAGATATTGAGTATCTTACAAAATAATAGTGAGCTCTATGATAGAAGTATATAAGTATAATAAATAAAGTACAGCTGGCTACAACTGCTACTTAATTATTAGCACACAAATATAGCAAACATGCATAACCCAAGAGTATCATTCTGTTGGGGCGATAGCTTATCGATTAGTGTCAAACCATAAGAAAAATAAATAAATACTTGTAGGATATAATTAGCAACCATGACTGAGCTATAATTAGCCAAGATGAAGAAACTTCTTTTCCGGCTGACCAAAATGAGAGCAATTGTTTAGGATGTTTTCTGCAACGATGTCTTGTTGCCCAACATAAACTTCCATAATCCCGCTTGTACTTGCCACCATATTTAGCTCTGCCTGTTGCACCCTTTCTACTTCTGCAATCTGATCAATTCAATCAAACTTATTTACAAATCTATTTTCGCAATTTCAAAGAAAAAGGATCGGTATGTTTTCTTACCACAACCATTATATTATTTAAAAATTCAGATTTACAGATTGAGATGGTATAAAATCAAAATAAATGAAAAAAATAATTCAACACCAAAACTATTAGGACTTATGTACTAATTTATATATAGTCGAGCTCAATAATTTGGGATTAAGACACTGAAATTATTTTTAAAAATTGAGGTTTCTTAAAAGTTTAATCCCAATGCTATTGAGTGACTCCTACCTAGGGTAGAGTTTTGAAGGGTCAAATGTATCCAACTTTACCCTTGTTAATGATATAACTAACGAATACGTTGTTTTCGATTGACACTTGTAGCAAACGTCATGTGCAACTTCACATAAATAAACAGTCATATAATATAATAAGTCAGTTTACTTCAGTCCATTATAATCGAAAATCAAAGAAAATAAAGTATAAATCATTGGTACCATAGTTATTAGAATCTCGATTCTGATCTACAATTCTACGATCCTACGATCCAAAAATAGGCAATCAATCCAAATCGTAGGTAAAATCTTAATGTGGTGGAATCCTGTGATCCTACTTAGCTTTAGCTCAAGAATTTAGGTGGTAGGATCATAACACGATTCTACAATCCTAGGATTCAACGATCCGATCCTACAAGGGCAATTTAAATCGTAAAATATTTTGATACAATTCAGATTTAACTTATTATAAATAAATATATTTGAAATAATTATATCAATACCATTATAAAATTCATTTTTCTTGATTTTCACATTCAGATTGATTATCAAAAGTATTTTCTTTCAAAACTTAATAAATAAAGTCAAATAACTTTTTAGTTACACCTTAAAACTTAAAAACCGAACAAATATAATTGATAATTAGTAACCTAAAGCACACTACTTCATATTTGATGCATATTTATAGGATCAAACAATCCTAGGATCCAATTCTACAGATTTTGAGCCTACCTTCTCAACGGTCTTAGGTAGAATCTCGATCCTAAAAACCTTGATTGGTACTGTAAAAAATAATATATTGTTTCATACTTCCTCTGTTTCGTAATACTTGCTACATAAGGATTTTTGACACTATTCATCGTTCAAGCTAATTTTATATATTGCGGCTAATGTCATCATCATTATCATAACCAATGTCCTGCCTGAAAGCAGTGTCTGGGTGAGGAAAGGTGACGGACAATCCATACCCGTACTCCCTTCATAGGGGAGATTAGAGGAAAGCGATCGATTTTACCCCCCAAACATGTAGATGCCCTGCATAAATAGGATATGGGTGACACCATCTTCACAGAACAAACAATTGCTTGAAATAAAAAAATAATAATAAAACAATAAAAATAAAAGACAACTAAAGAAACTACCAGTAGTCTAAAATATGGATGTGACGTCTCCAACTATTTCTATCCCTAATTAGGTCCACGGAGAGGCACATCTCACTTAGGTCGCTTTTTATTTGCTCAACCCATGTGCTCTTAGGTCTTCCTCGACTTCTTCTACCCTCCACTATGATACTTTCTATTCTTCTAAGGGGCAGTCGACAGTCTTTCTTGGCACATTTCCAAACCATTTAAACATATTTTCACGCATTTTAGCAGATAATTGGACAACGCCTAACTTCTCTCTAAACCCCTGATTCTTAATTTTATCCATTATGGTGTTACCACACATCCACCTCAGCATTTTCATCTCTTCCACTTCCATCTTTTGTTCATGGATCTTCTTAACAGGCCAACATTCTGTCCCATATAATAAAGTTGGCCTAATGGCAACTCTGTAGAACTTACCTTTCAGTCTGATCGAAAACTTCTTATCACATAACACTCCAGTAGCTGATCGCCACTTAAGCCAACCCACTTGTATACGATGTGTAACATCTCCATCTATCTCTCCATCACTTTGGAAAACAAACCCTAGATACTTGAACTTGTCGCAAGTGCAACTACATCTTCTCCAATTGTTATGTCTAGGCCATCATGATGTTCATCACCACTAAAATTATATCTCAAATATTCTGTCTTTGTACGGCTTATACGCAACCCTTGGCTTTCTAAAACCGTCCTCCATTGTTCTAATTTAGTATTAGCCTATTCGCTAGTTTCTGCGACCAACACTATATTGTCAGCAAATAGCATGCACCATGGCACGGTCTCCCAGATAGACTTGGAAGCTCATCTATAATTACTGCAAAAAGGAAAGGGCTTATTGTCGATTCCTAATGTAAACCTACTCTAACTGGGAAAGATTTTGTAATCCTAATGGGTGTTTGTATGTTAGTTGATGCTCCATCACACATGTCTCGTATAGCTTCAATATGACTCCTCGAGACTCCTTTAGCCTCCAGACTCTCCCAGATGATGCATCGTGGTATGTTATTATAACCCTTCTCCAAATCTATAAATACTATATGCAAATCCTTTTTTCTCTCCCTATATTTTTCAATTAGTCTTCTTAACACATGTATTGCCTCAGTGATAGATCTCCCTGGCATAAAACCAAATTGATGTTCCCTAACCACCGCCTCTTGTCTGATCCTCTTCTCTATCACTCATTCCCACAATTTCATTGTGTGGCTGAGGAGCTTAATCCCTCTATAATTCCCACGGACTTGTGCGTCGCCTTTGTTTTTATATAGAGGGATAAGTGTACTCTGCTCCTCCATTCTTGGGGCATTTTATGTGTCCTCCAAATAACATTGAAAATATTAGTCAACCGTTGAATTCCATCTTCTCCTAAACATCTCCATACGTCAATCGGGATGTTGTCAAGGCCGGTTGCCTTGGCTCGCCCCATCTCTTTGAGAGCTTTACTAACTTCATATGTAGTTATGCCCCTGTTTAACCCATATTCATGTTGGCTTTGGACGTTGGGAGTATGGTCTCTTACCTCCTCTAGTCCCCTAGTTTCATTCAACAATTGAGAGAAGTACTTGTACCATCTTGTTTTGATGTGTAAGAAAAAATATAGTTAAGTGGATTCTTGTTTGAATTGTCTAATTGCATACTTTCATAATGTTAAACATAATTTTTAGACGTGTGCAGTTCAATATATAAATGATCCAAAAAAAACATTAGATTGTGTAAAAAGTAATATAGCAAATGTCCATTCAACATAAAGTTACGTATATACCTTAGCTCGCAGAAATGAGTTTTCATGCTCCAGCTCTTCTGCCTATATATCATCATAGTCACATAAAAATAACATTGAAAAAAAACATTAGGTCTTTATTCATCCATCTTTATATTGCATATAGCCAATATTAACTAGTTACCTGCTTAAACAAATCATAATATTAGACATGCATTTTGATTGGCGTTCAAACATTTGTATAAATTAGAAATGATTTTAAATTTTGGTAGAACAACTTGAATTTGAACAGCTCTAATTTTTATCCGCCAAAAAATAAAATATTAACACTTTGTTTGAATAATAATTTAGGAGGAAAAGAAAAGGCGTGAAAAGGAAGGAAGGGAATTGAAGAAAAGGAAGAGGAGGAAATGTTAAGGAAAATTTTCTTATTCTTTTGTTTAAGAGGGAATGCTAAGAAATTTTCTTCCACCCAAACAAATTAAAGAGTATAAATGAGGTGAAGAAATAGCATAGGCTATAATTACCCTTTTCTGCATGAACTCGACATCAGCCAGTAACAATTCGTGCTGGACCAAAAATAATGCAAATTTAGACGTCAAATATTTATAACACATGGAAATTAAGTATTAATTATTTAATTAATTTATTTATTCAATCAGTATAAATCAAATTAATTTCATGGTACGTACCTTTTTGGATCTAATTCTAGAGATGCCTTTCTCAAGCCTATTCTCCACCTGCTTCAACTCTTTAATAGTCAATGAACTCAAGCAATCTCCCATTAGATTTCTGTACAATCATCACAATTTTCATTTCTATTATTATGGTAAGGGTCTCCTTTGGTAGATGGTAATAAACAATGGTATCGGGAATGAAAATTAGTGTAATTTGGTTGAAAAATCTCTTGACTACCTTGATGGTCGTGCTTGTCCAACTTCAATTATCACATTTTCTTCATAAAATTCATTCTAATGCATTACCATTGGGAGAGGTGGTAATGAAAATTTGTAAACATTTTTGTGATCAAAGTTCTGTCACCATTGGAATGACATGGAACTTTTGATGAAATTTTACACTATAAATTATTCTCATTACCGCCATTTAGTATCACTAACTAAAAGGGATCCTAGTGTATTTCATCAAATAATCAATTTTGCAACCAACACCAATTTTACGATAAGAAAATGAGAAATTAAAAGGGTGTTTGCCGGATAATACTTTTTTGAGTGTTATTGTAAAAAAAATGCATATTCAAAATTATTGTTCATTAGAAGATAATCTCAGTAGTAGAGAATAGCTAACTTAATCTACTATCAATAATTAGAGTCCTCAATTCAATTAGTATGTAAAAAAACAAAAAATAAAAACCCTAATTCAAGAACTAACAATTATGCAAAAAAATGAACAATAAAGCAACATAGATAAATTAACGTGGTTCAACCAATATGCATGGGTTATGTTCACACCTAGTTAAGATGTTTTATTGATGAAAAATAAAGCTTATTTATAGCTTATATAAACCTTTATCAGTTACCTGCTGCTTAAACAAATTTCAATATTTGAAGCTTTTAAAATGATTTTGCCCAAGTTTCTTGATGTTGTTTATATTTACTATTTTGATGTGTTCCATTAGTTGTTTCCTAAATAATATTTTTATTTTAATTACAAATTTTGGACAAAAGTAATTTTATTCTTCCTCATTTTAAAATTCTAATAGTGCTTATAATCATCACATATCTTCCACTAACTTGATTTTAATATTTTATATTGCTTATGATCTCCACATGTTTCCTAATAGTATTATAAAATTATTTCTAATAGTTGTGTTCTCCATTTTTTCTTTGACTTTCTTTTAATATTTGTTTAATGTTTATGATTCCTATTTTTCCTCCATTAAATTTATTATCTAATAAATTAATATATCGACCATCTAAAATATATTTTTTTAAGTCACATGTACATTGTGTGTAGAAACATCTTTAAGGAATCAAAGGAGTATTATACATCTTTATTATTCAAAAAAAAAGTAATATTTTTACTTCCTATAAAAAGATTTTATTTTTTATTAATTTTCGTAAAAAATTCTTTACAGGAAACGGAGAAAGTAATATTCTCTTATATTCTATAGACTTTGTCTTGTATATAAAAATTTTCCATTTAAAAAGCTTAGAAATTCAACTTATTTCATTTAACTATATCGCTAGTATATTTATCATTTGACTATTATTATATTGTAAGTGTATCGACTATTTAGGCGGCCTATCTTTGATTTCCTGGCTTCAATGCTGTTTAATTTATTATATTATTAAAAGTATATACTCTATTTGTTTTTAAATGTTTTTTCTATTCACTTTTTCACAATCTTAATACAGATTTTAAAACCAAATAATTTTAAGTAAGTTTTTAAAATTTCTAACAAGTTGATATTTAGAAAGTATATATTGAGAATAATCTAATAAGATTTCGTATGAATATATTTTTTCTTATAGATCAATAAGAAATCAAAGCCAAAATTAGACACTAAAATTTATAAATTTTATTTGAGAAGAACCTATGAAAACCGAGAAAGTATATGTAAGCAAATCAATTAATAAGGTTTTCAAACTTGTCGTATTCAACAAGAAATGATCCACTAAACAAGATAATTTATCACCGAAATCAATCATAGAAATACAACCTAAATCATTCAACTCATTTCTATTTTATTCTCCAACATAATAACTTATAAAAATATGTACGGTGACAATACATATTTTTGGTTGAAGTCAAAATCAGAATTCTTTAAGTGATAAAATTATTTTACCTGTTGGAGTTCTGCATCATTTGTATTTGCTGCTTTAACTTTGCAGATTCGTGCTGGTAAAACTTCATACACCACACAAGGAAACGACATAATGTTCAGGATTAGACTGTTTGATAAATTATCACTACAAATTAAACCATCACCTTTAGGGAAAATTACAACATAAAGTTTTGATAACGCAATTTTTTCTAGTAGCTGAGATTTAAAAGTTCTGTAATGTTATCCTTAAAAAAAACATAGATTTTTGTTGAGTTGATGATCTCTTCAGGCATGTTGTATAGAAGTTATGAGTTCAATTTTATTAATCTGCCAGTTCAGGTTAAATATCTACACTATGTTTGAAAAGTAAATTAAGAGAGAAAAGAAAGGAAGGAGAGGGGAAGGGAACAAAAGGAAGGGGTGGGATAAGAAGAGAGAGTACATACTATTTGTTTACAAGGGAAAGGAAGATAAAAGGAAGGAAAATTAGTGTTTTCTCTCCAAATATTTCCACCTTAGGAGATTTGTATTCTTAACAAAATTTATCAATATTTTCCCTCTAATTCTCTTTTCTTTTTTTTTTATCCAAACAAAATATTCATCATCCGTTTAAATTCCTTTCTTTTCTTTTCCTTTATTTTTTTCTACCCAAATATAGTGTTAGTGTGAGTATGTAAGATGTTTAGTGTTGGTATGTAAGAGGTTTAGTGTCAATTCAAGTTGAAATTCTAGTTTTGATCTGCCACGACCATAGCCAAACAAAATCTCCAAATAAAGTTCTAACTATTCAAAATTAGTGTTTTTGTGTCCCTACTAATTGAATTACTTTGCATGCGAGGAAGAATCCACATTGATTACTAAAATAGTGGATTGTGGATTTGTATTTAATGGTTGGTGGGTATCCTTTTAATACCATGTGGTTTTGGGAAAGAGAAAACCTCATCAAGTATGTATGCTAATCAACGCTCGTTACAAGTGGGTTTGTTTGCCCGAGCCCAAAGGTGACTCATGGGTATCCACATGAATGGACCCACAAAGTGATTATGTGCGAATGATCACGGTCTAACATGGTATCTGAGCCGAAACTGCTTCTTGGATGTGATTTGGCTCACATATGAATGGGAGCGATGGAAATACTTCACATGTGATAAAGATATCACATCATTTGAAAGAAGGGGTTGTGGAGTTGCATATAATGTATAGAGCGCAATTCTACTAATACTATATGGCTTTGGAAAAGAATGAACCTCATCAAACGTGTATTCAAGCCAACGTTCATTACCTATGGGTTTGTGGAAACGATTCCCGTGGGTGGGCTCACAAGGGTAATTATGTGACTAATTGTCACGGCTTAGCACCAACACGCAGACCAAATATTTTCACAATCCAACGGTTGCTATACTACTATAAATGATATCTTTGTGAACGATGGTGTTAAAATAAATTCCAAGTGCACACACTTTGTTCTCTTTTATTTATGGATTTCATTTATAATAATTGTGATGTAAAAAGTAATATTTTTTTAGAGTGAAAAGAGAATGACTTCGTTTTTTAAAACTAGATACTAAAATATTAACAATTAGTTAGCTTTTGTACCTAAATTAAATTATCTGAAATTCATGAAATTTGCTAGAAAATCTAATTGACATCAATTTAACTTAACAACTAAATGTATGCTCTATGTTTTAAAAAGTATTACAAGTGTCTAGAAATGACTAATGTTAACATGTACATGAATTCATTTTATGAAGTTGTTGTACATAGGTGATGACGTCATATACCACAACAATATACCACACTACGAGGTTTCTAGTTTTTCCCTATACCTTTATTTCTAAGGTTTAGTGTGTGCTACTTATACTTCACAATTTGTAATAACTAGTTGTTATGATCATTATACAACAAAATTAATTGTTGAAATGTGTGTTGATTCCAATGTTTTTATCCATCCCTAGGCATAATATAAGTTTCAAAAGTTCATGGTTATTAAATAAGATAAATTCTTGATAATTTGATTAATTTACTTATAAATTACACTAAATCTTGTTTATTTGGCTCTCTTTAGAACTTGTCTGAATTGTTAAATTTTCAATATTATGACTATTTTAAAACTGTTCTCACTATTGAAAAAGTTTATGACATTAGATCATGAGTTGAGTAATAAAGAATTTACTTGGGCGTTGATTTCGGTAGCAGAGTTTTCACCATCAGTGTAAGCTTTCTTGTACCTCTCAATAGTCGATCGTATGCTGCACAACCACAACACAGTTTAATTTGTTGAAAAACAGGTTTATAACTAATAAATTAAACATCTCAATTATTATTAATCATCATGACAAAAAGTGAATATTTCTATCTGTAAAATCACAAAATGTAATGGAGATTGGTGAGAGAAAAATGTAAGCTAGAAAAGGAAAATAGATAATATAAGATGTAATATGATTCAGCAAAACCAAAGAAATGGAAGAAACAAATGAGTAGTATTACAGTAACAGTAGGAGTACGCAGCAATACTTGCATATAAATGGAAAATTTTAAACCTAACAATTCCAAACACACTCATTGCCTTGCTTCAAGATTTGGATAATCATTTTCTTCCATTTTCAGTGCACAGTCTCACACTCTCACTTCATTTCAATTCTCATTCTATTAATTCTTATTACTCAATTTTGATTTTTGAGTCATGATTCCTTTTCCTCTATTTTATCTCTTTTTTTTTTTTTTTAATAGAATATAGTTTATTAGTTTTGGGGTTTTATTTCTCAAAATTATCATTTTAAACCAAAATAACTCCTTTAGATCAAATACATGTATATTGGACATTAATTAAAAAAATGTCTCAAATAAATCAACCATCTACTGAAAATAAATTCACGTACTATTTATTTATAATTAAACAAACCTCTTAGGTAGATTTGCTAAAAATAAATTCATCTATTTTTTATAGCCTTTTTCAAACCTTCTTTTTAAGCCAAGTCATTATCTATATACAATAATTTGGTTGATAAGTCATTATCTATATACAATAATTTGGTTCATTTTTATCAATTATACGAAATAGATAAGTTTATTTGAAAATAAACAATACAAAAATCGAGCAAATGTTTATTTATTTTTGACAATGTTCCATTGATAAAATGCTAAGTTTAGATAATCACCGGGTTGTCTAGTGGGTCGTAACATTTTCTTGTGAAAGCGGTTTCTCACAACCTAAAGAATTGATTAAATTTAAATATAGAATATAGGAATCTTTGACAAACGATTGATAACTACTTAAAGTAAATAATTTGACTAGCATATTTTATCAACGATTTGACCAATTGATTTTGATGTTTGTTGTGAATTACTTATTCATAATTACTATTGAATCCAACAAGCAATATTTTGTCAAACATCTAGACATTTTCTCATTTCTTTTTTTAGACTATTAAGGAGATGAAATGCCAAGGTAATTAAAATAAAAGTGGGAAAAAAATAATAATAGCCATTACAACATAATTTACTTTTTGTGGGATATAATTAGCAAAATTTAATTTTAATGTCGTTATTTTAAATTTCTAATAGTATATATAGATGATTTAGTGGCATTTAAACCCTTTAGCAGCATTATAAAAAATCACACAAAAACTTTTTGCAATATAGGATCTAGTGACATTTGTCAAAAATGTCACTATAGACCATAGTACAATTACATATGTTAATAAAGACCAAATAAAGTGTCGCTAAATCAATTTATAGTGGAACTTAAAATAAAAGCCAATAATTATTACACTAAAAATATAAATTAGTGGCATTTTTTTAATGCCACAAAATCCAATGTCGCAAAAAGTTAAATTTGTTGTAGTGAGCCATACATATGAAAAACGGAAGTTTTATCTTTGTAATGAGATCAACTAATTAAAAGTTTATATCAATCAATGATAAAAAGAAATATGAGAATAGAAAGAGATAATACTAATTTTATTACACTAACAACGAAAACTAAGGGCTTGCTTGGATTAAGTGTAAATATTTAAGGGGTAAATAAAATAAAAGTGGGAAAAAATAAAGTTAGTAAGATAGAATATTAAAGGAAGTTGATTATTAAGAGATGGAAGACTTGGTTAGAAAGTAATAAAAAATTGATGAAATAACAAATAGTTCCCTCATATTGGATATAAATTTACCTTAGGCGAGGGTGGGGGAATGCTTTCCGTCCAAATGAGGGAAATCTTTCTCTAATTTATTCATCTTTATTACTTTACTTTCGTTCTACTTCTTTTACAATTATTTCAATTACTTCATTTGAACCTATACTTATCTTTATTTCATTAATTTGAATTTTTTTCCTTAAATATTTACAATGTAGATGAAATCTAAAAAAATTATTAATTATCAAAAAAACCTTTTTTAGAATTAAGTTGTATCAATGATTAAGATGCTTATAAGAATAAGACCAAAAATGATTTTATATCCTATAGCTAGTGTCATTAGTACTTTTGTAAGTGAAGATATGTAACATGGAACTTATATTATAATTGTGCTAAATATTAGTTTATGTATGCTTGGTAAGATTATACTATTCTCTCCCATGAATCATGTATCATTTGCAAATGGAGTGTTCATAAATAAATATGAGAATTAAATGTATAGATAATATTAAAGAAGAATTGAAATGCATTGATGAGTTTAAAATAATAAATTTTCAAATAAGAAAATGATGCAATAAATAAGTAGAGCTCCTCAGAATAGAAAATAAGGTAAATGATATCAAAGACCAAGTCACGTCGGGGGCCGACAGAAGCTCGACTCGGCCCCCGCAGCCTTCTTTCAAGGTCTTTTCTTACAATCTATTTTACTAGTTCGCTCCCCACAAAATTTTCAATTATATATTTCTAAGACTGAATTATAGTTTTCCAACCCCTTTAACATTTATTTTTTGGACTTATCTTGTAGTGTGTGAAGTTTATTTTTATATTAGGACCCATAACTTGTAATTTTCCTTAAGTCCGTTAAAATGTCAAGAATGGAGGGTTAAACACTAACCACTAGCTAATTTGGAGGTAGAGTGAAGATTCAAGGCGTGGCGCAATTCTGTTATATTAGATGGAAATACTTGTGATCCTAAAAACCAAAAGGAAAAAACCTTGTAATTCAACCCCAATATAAAACAAAAAACGACAATAATGGGAAAAATCTCATAATAGAGAATACACTTACAAAACTAAAAAACAAAAAAAAAAAAAAAAAAAAAAAAAAACAAAAAAGCATTAAAAACAAAAAAAAAAAATTGAATTAAAAAGGGAACCTAGGATGATAAGAGATAGAATACTTGGTTTACATGTTAGAATATCACTATCAGGATCCTGCTTGAGTTCGATTATCAGTATATCATCCAGAAAATAGTGATCCAAAATTTAATTTATATATGATAAAATTGAAATATATTTTTTTAAGCTTTATTTTTCAGGAATAAAGAGAAACACATTCAACTAGTCTACGATTACATATCAACTAAAAAAAAGTTCTTTAATTAAAATTATACAATATTTCAAGTATACCTATGTAAATGATATAAATTAGTGAAAGATGATGAATACTAAAAATTAATTAGAAATGGGACTTAATTTTTGGATTGAATTGAAAGATGGTAGGATCTTTAATAGCTTGTATCATGATCTAACCATTCACAATTTTTTTTTTTGATTAGAACTATATGATCATACTAGCATTTCGATCTTGTTCGCTTCTCTTTTTATGGTTTGTAAAATCATATAATAAAATCAAAATATTTAACAAACAATAATTTTGACATGTTTAACCAAAATAAATTTATGGTAATACTCCAATTAAATAAATAAAAAAGAGAATCAAAAAATAAGAAAATTTTAAAGGGCAATATGAATAGAAAAAAGAGGGAAATAAAAAGAGAATGAAGAAAAAAGTAGTGGTACTTGTTATTATTGGAGAATTCATAAACACGGCCGCGGCTGGAAAAGACGATGAGAGCAATATCAGCTTCACAAAGCACAGATAATTCATAAGCTTTCTTCAACAATCCATTCCTTCTCTTGCAAAACGTGACCTGCCTGTTTGTTGTGTTTTCTATCCTCTTAATCTCTATCTTTCCCCTTCCCATTTATAAATCACACTCACACTGCACAAATCATATTAACAATAATTACTATTAATACCAACATCCCATTTTTAAACAGATATTAGACATTTCAACATCAAAAGGGTTTTCAATTTCATTTTTCCTTTTTGACAAAATTCATTTCTACAGGAAGAGTCTTAAAAACCCTACTATTTTTGGTAGCAAATAATGACAACAAAATGAAAATGATATGTAAAAACCTAAATTTTTAACCTTATTAAATTATTCATTGATGTTAAGCATGAATTTTTTTTCTTTTTTTTTTTTGGCAGCAAGAGATAGATAGATCACTAGATCTACTTTTGTGATACCCAAATTACCGTTAAACGTATGACAGAAATTAACTCTTTTTTTGATAAGTTTACAGAAAATAAATATTATATATATATATATATATATATATATATATATATATATATATATATATATATATATATATATATATATATATATATATATGTAAACAAAATAATTCAATGATCTGTGTAATAATCAGTACAGTACTCTTGTTAACTCTTAGATAGAAGTATATGACCAAAACTGACATAGGATATTTATGAACAATTATACATATTACATACTAATTAATTATTATCAGATCTAACATAGAAATTACAGATATTCATATATATAGTGATATAGTATATGATGTATCCCAAATAAAATAAAAAGACAAATTTGAAAAAATAAAATTAAATAAAAATACGAACCTTAGGTAGAGAGTAGAGACAGACTAGAGATGAAGAAAGTTTGAGGTTAAAGAAGTGAAAAATAAAGGGGAAGAGAAAGAAAAGGAAAACGCGGATTCCAAAGATTGATGAAGAAAGTTTCTTTAAATGTGTTGAACCCAACAGGCAACAGGGAAGTAGGGCAGTGAGACTGAGAGAGACCAACGAAAACGACGTCGGATTTCTTTTTCCTTTTACTAAATGCATGCAAGGTGACGTAGAGATTAAGAACCTGTGCAAAATTGCTTTCTTGGTGAATTGTTTTCCAACTTTTGCCATCTTTCACTTAGTCAAAAGTGTTCATTCGGGTGATCGGGTCGGTTTCGGACGGATGTCATTCGATTAGGTTGTATTTCGGATACACGTTGCGTCGGGTCACGCTCGGGTCGGTTAGTCACGGTTTAGTTGAAAATCGGTTATTCAAGCTGTCGAGTTAGCATCGGTTCTGTTTTACCGGGTACAGATTGGGTTTGGGTCGTCATTTTTAATTAATGATAAGATTTCCTTTATTTAAAGCAAAATAGTGAAATTGCAAATCAATTACTAATTATTATTTTGTTACTTTTATTTGTTTGACCGTAAATTCAAATTAAAGTTATATCATTTATCATTTAATTTGATTAGAAGTAGTTATACTTATAATATACTTAATGCCCACCAAAAAAGTTTTTAAAATACCTACTTATAATATTTTTAAGGAAAAATTACCCTGAATAATACGAACTTTCACTGATTTCCCAACAATAATACGAACTTTCAATTAACCATGAATAATACAAACTTTGATACATATTTCCCGCTGGCATACCTGACAGGTTCTGTACCTGGAGAAACGATAAATTCTCCATTTCTTCCTCATTTGCAGCGTCATCTTAAGGGGTATTTAGACAGCTTTTTTTCCATTTGCTCATCTTCCTCATTTGCTCACTCTCGTCTTCCAATTTAATTACTTCTTCTAACATCTAAATTTTTTTTTTCCATTTTCATTTTAATCTCTAAAATAATTTGATATTTAACATGTATTCTCCTTCGTCCTCATCTCAATCTAGAACATCAATTGCAAAAGGAATTCCTTTATGTAAACATGGTGTTCATGCTAAATTACAAGTAGTCAAAATAGGAATAAGGGTTGGTGAGAGGTTTTATGGATGTGCATTTTGGCCAGTAAGTTTATTTTTTTCAATAGCTTTATTTTGTTTTATGTTATTTTTGAATTTTTCTTTATCAATTAGGGTTTCATGATTTGGTTTGAAATGTTGGCACAAGATTGCAAATTTTTTAAGTGGGAAAAAGATGTAGAGTATACAAGTGAAATTTCTTCTTGTTTGGAAGAAGACAAAGCTATGTTGATTGACGAAATAAGGAAATTGAAGGCTAAGAATGCGAAGTTGAAAGAAAGTGAAGCTATGTTGAAATTGAAAGTTGTTGAATATGTAAACGCACAAAAAGCGTTAAGTTTTGTACTTGTTGCATCATGGGTTTTATTTGTATTGTTCTTATTTATGTTAAGCTAAGTATAAGAATTTGATCATGTAATGGAATTTTATGTATTGAAAATCCAATGTAATGAAAAAGTGTAACAAAGTTTCTTCGATTCAAGAATTATAGTGTCAATCCATACATCTTATAGCAATGTTCTAAGCCATAGATTATACCATAATGCTAACTTAATACATACAAAAAAGTAATGTTTTCCAAAAGAGCAGCAAAATGACACTTATTATTACAACACCAATTCTTTGTTGTCGATGCTTGGGTTGATATTCTTTCACTAGGGTTCTTCTTAGGCTTTCTCCTTTTGGCAGTACTGACACCACTCCTTCCGCTTGCACTACCAGTCCTACCCCCTCTTCTCCCTTCCCCTGTTCTAATTGTCCTGTTGCCTTTACCTAAAGAACTCAGTTGTGTAGACACGTTGTAATGGAATAACTCTGGTTTGTTGGTTGCGACATCAACAATCTTTTTCGGTCGTCCTCTACTTCTTTTCAATAAAGGTGGTTGCTCAACCGCTTTACCCTTTTCCGGACATTTCCTTTTGTTATGTCCAACCGTATTGCAAACGCCACATGTCATTTGAACCCCGTGTCTTGAGAGCTTTCCTGTTTTTTAGGATCTTCATGCGGATCCTTGATTCTGTTTTTTCGTGGTCTACCAGGACCAATCTTTATTGGAGGAGGATCGATCGGTTTGTCAATTTCAGGCCAATGCCTCTCGCCAATACAAGGATTGATGTATCCTTCATAGGCTCTCAAATAAGCCTCTCTAGTGTAGCACTGATCAACGTATGACTCAACCTCTTTGTGCAAGTAAAAAATAGATGCCACTGCATGACAACATGGAATCCCTCTTAAATCCCATTTCTTGCAAGTACAAGTTCTATTTTCAATTTCAACCTCTAAAACATCCATACAATAGGCTACTTGGAAACGAGTTGATGTTGAAGGAATGACAGTGCACTTAGCCGCTTCTTGCTTCTTTGAATCTAACGCTTTTTGTACTTTGGGATATAACAAACCCTTCCACTTCTTCGATGCCTCTTCCTTTTTGCTAGCCATCCTCTTCATTAGCATTGTTCTAATATCTTCAAGCATATCTATTAAATGATGGGATCTAGCATTCATGATGTAATTGTTAAAAGTTTCTACCATATTGCTCAAAATAACATCACACTTTCCATCTAGTTTGACAAAAGATCTGCAAAACAAGTATGTACCACATTTCCTAAAGGCATCAACAGCAACCGGATTAACATCCTCCATCTCCGTAATTGATTCCTCAAAATCAGCCAAGTTGTATGCTTTGACACATCTCTAAAACAGTAATTTCAACTCTTCTCCTTTGAATGACTTGTTCTAATTTGCGTAGATGTGCTTAGCACAATGCCTATGTTCTGCTTTTGGAAGCTCAAGCTGGACTGCCCTCAAAATGCTCAGTACAAAAGATAAGTGTCTTATGCTAATATCATATGTAGGTTCAAGCATGAATATGAAATGGCCTCATCATGTGTAAAATCAGCCTACCAAACAAAAAACCCAACCAGAAAATAAAAACGAACAGAATCACAATGTTTGGGGTTGTGCAGTGTGTGCTGATTTCTGAGAATGCAGTGTGTACTTATCAATTGAGAATGCAGCATGTACATCTGAGAATGTAGTGTAAAAAAGAACAAAATCAGCCCTCAATGTTGAATGTAGTGAGTTTCTGATTTCTGCAGTGTGTACTAATCAATTGAGAATGCAACATGTACATCATTTTCATGAGAATGCAGTGTGTATTGAGAATGCAGAACGCAGAATACAGTGGGTTGATCAATTTGAAGGTTAATTCAGAATGCCAAATGTAGGTAATTTCAATCTATGACTATGCACAACATCAAACATCCAGCTAAATCCAACACAGTATACTAAATACAAAATAGCTAAATCAGTAGGGAAGGGTGTATACCTGGTGTTCATCTGATATTGCTATCCAGTCTTTACCATTATCATGAGGCACACACTTCTTCAATTCAGAAATGAGCCATTGCCATGATTCATTGTTTTCACCCTCAACAACAGCCCACGCCAATGGATACATTTGCTTGTTAGGGTCTCTCCCAACTACACTTAATAGCATTCCTCCCAAGAATGTTTTTAGAAAACAACCATCAATGCACAATATTTTCTTGCACCCACCAACCCAACTATCTTTAACCCCTTCAAAGGAAACAAAAAACCTCTAAAATGTGGGTGGATTTGTGCTTGGATTGGTAACAACAACGAAGTGGCTATTAGAGTTACTTCGTTCTAAAACCCCAATATAGCTCATAAGCTTCTGATAATGTTGTTTCATGGATCCATGTAACCTCCTATGTGCAGCTTGTACGCAAAGCCCCTACTAATGATAATTCAAAATTGTTTCCTAACAATATCAACTAAGTCTGCAGAAGGAATGTGTGGCCTTGACTTGAATAAATCAAGTAACTGATCTGCACACCAAGAAGCTTTGAATTGATGATTAAAATTCATGTTTCTTTGACAAATGTGATCACCATTAACTTTCTTGACAATAAAGGAAGCTCGTTTTTAATCCCAACTGGCGTAAAGCTTAAAGGGACAACCATCAACACACCTTACACCAAGCTTATTCAATTTAGACTTGTCACTCAAATAAAATTTTACATTCCTTCCCTGATGAATTACATATTTCCTTACCGCCTCCTTAATTCAACTGGGGTGCTAAAAACTTGCCCAAGAATCCATTTGAACTTCCTAAAATCGGTAGTAGCATCCTCATCTTCATCATTACTATTTTCATACTCTGATAAACCCTGTGTGTTACTACACTCACCCAATTTCAAACAGAATCACCCACTTGCTCTACTTCTTCGAATAACAATGAGAATTCTTGACTATGCACAAGCTCCTCCGAAATTTCATCCTCATCTTCATCCTCATACGATAGCTCATAATCAGAATCATCCTCCTCAGATGCATCTTCATCACTTACCTCAACACTATTACCAAAATGTGGCTCATCTTCAGAAAAATCTTATTCAAGAGGTATGCAACTTTCACTAAGGGATTGTTTTGCCTTAGATGCTCTCTTAGGGGTCAACTTTTTCCTATTCCCAAAAGTCGACAAAACTTCACTACCTTTAGTACCACTTTTTGATATTTCTAGAACCAACATCTCATTATCCTTATCATGAACTACATACACAGATAACGCTCTATTTTCAACAACTATTTCAGTCATTTTCCCAACACAAATATCATCGGTAACTCTTTTTAACCCTTCCAAAAAGCTAACAGCATTAGGTAATTGATACCAAAGACAAAACCCATGTTTTACCCCAAGATCCTCCTTTACAATTCCTTCTAACTCAAAAAATGACATCTTATCTAGGTCTACAGAGATGGTTTTACAAATACCATACACATACTCCAAGCCCACAACTCCTTGTTTTAATACCCCATCATACCAAAACTTCAAAGTAATTGAATCATTCAAATTAGCCTAGAAACAAGCAAAAAACACAAAATTACATCCATTTTCAAAGGCATAACGTTTTTAATCAACATCAAACAATAATCATGTATGGACATCCATTTTCGAGTAAATGGATAGAGAATTTCATCCATTTTCGGCTAAATGGATAAAAACAGTAAATTACATCCATTTTCAAAGGCATAAACGTTTTTAATCAACATCAAACAATAATCATGTATGGATTAACAAAATAGAAACAAACATCCATCCATTTTCGAGTAAATGGACACATAATTTCATTCATTTTCGCCTAATGGATACAAGCCCTAATTTTTGGGATTAAAACAAAATATAGGGATTTATATTGCAATTGAGAAGAATTAACTAACCATGAATGAGATGATATCTTTGTAGTTGATGCGTGAGAACGAGAGGAAGAAGAATCAATGGAAATCACGAGCTTGAGGAAGATGATTGAAGAACCATTTCGCTGCGTGAGGAAGATGACTGCTCTGCTTCTGTTTCCTTACTTAGTTTCATCAGTGCTTCTGTTTCCTTACTTAGTTTCATCAGCAAAAAAAAAGATTTTAAAAAGAATGAGTAAGTTTACCGGTAACAGGTAAATTGGTATGCCAGCGGGAAATATGTATCAAAGTTCGTATTATTCATGGTTAATTGAAAGTTCGTATTATTATTGGGAAATCAGCGAAAGTTCGTATTTTTCAGGGTAATTTTTCATATTTTTAATGCCTACCGAGAAACTTAGCCTACTAGCCTACTTACCGTATCCTTACCACATCTTAAATGCTTACTTACAATATCTTTAATGCCTACTTACAATATACTTAACGCCCACAGACTAAGTACTTTAGTACTTACAATATTCAAAATGCCTACTTATAATATACTTAATGCCTACCGAAAAACTTACACTTTATTTTCCTTTTTGAGTCAGCCCAATTAGAGATTATCTCTCAAACAGATCGTCTCTCACAAGAATTTGTGTTATCTAATAAGATGATTGAATATGAGTCGATCATACTTCTATATTAAAAATTGCTTTAAGTTTACAACAGTTTGATTAAAAATTCGTTCGGGTAAAGTCGGTTTTAGCCGGATCGAGTTTGGTCTCGGTTAACGATTATATGCCAGTTAAAAAATCAGCCGCAGCTCGGGTTCACTTTTTCCATTTTCGGTTGTCAACCGGTTCGGGTACAACTTCGATTTGGGTAATGTCAGTTCGATAAACCAAAAAAAGGAACACATTTCTGGGTCAGTTTAATTTCGGTTTCGATTCGGATATTCAGGTCGAGTCACATTTGAACAGCTCTACATTCAGTTTACTTGTTTGCCCTTTCCAAGGGTGCCCCCTCTCCCAATTTTGGTCAAATAATACATAGAAATTGTAATTCGCAAACATCCTAAACTTAAAATCTATATTTGTAAATTATTCTTCAATTAAATATATAGAAATTGTACAATGAAGATTTAAGATACTAGATCATCATTACCATCATTGTATTCATTGTATCCCACTCATAGAAATTATGATTAGAGTTTTCAAATGGATGGAAAACGACAACACATTCCTATAAAGGAAGATACGACCAACACTACAAATAAATACGAATATGGCGACGACCCATTTCATCGCCATTTGATCGCTAAAGGGGAATAATTGGCTTTGGCGACGCCTAAGGTGCGGATGCCATATTGGTGGATGCTAAATGAAATTAGACGCTTGTCCGTTGCCATTTTCACGAAAAAAAGGGCGACAACACGTGTTCATCGGTTGATGTCTTAGAAAATGGCGACCAACTTATCCCATCGCCAAGCCCTCGCCTCTTTCTCCGAAACCTGGCGACCAACAGGTCCTGTCGTTAGCCCAGTGCTGTAACAAACCCTTTTTCTTAATCTTAACTATTTTGACAAATTCAATAATCGTTTCGTTATATTATTTTCTTTTAATGTCGTTTCGAATTTTATTCCAATTGTTCTTAAGTTCTCGATTTTCTTTTATATATAATTTATTGCTCTTAAAATAAATTACCTAATTATTAAGTCTAGCTAAGTTACCTACAATAACTTAATCTTTTTATTTCCTATATTAATTTATAAAATTAAAAACAAATGTAAAAAGAATCTGGAATTGGCGGCAAGCTAAGCTAGATGCCAAAATATTAACTTAGTTTTATCTTAAGGATAAAACCAAGAAGAAAAACAAAGTCTTGGAGCAATTATAACTTTATTTACTTTCCCATGAAGGAAATTAAAATAATAAATAATTTTGCAAATCTTGGCCTATTTAAGTCTGTTGGCTCTTAAGGTTTTGATGATAACTTCACTTTTAGATAAACAAACATATTTTAGAGATTGTTTTGTAGGTGAATATCCGATTGTGTTAATCGTTGATGAAGCCTATGACTTGGTTCGTGAAAGCTGTACGTGTCTTGAATATCCAAGAAGTTGGACAATTGCTTTAGAAGTCAGCTTACTGTTCCTAGAGTAAACATTCTGACGAAAGTTGTAGATGGAGACAGTACGCTGTTCCCCACGATACAGGTCTGGAGAAGACATTGACTAGAAGTTACGAAAATTATATTTTTTGTTTTTAGTTAATGTAAAAGATTAAAAGTTTAATTAGTTTCTTAATTAAATTAATTTATTAATTGGCAAAAAGTTTTTTAAACCGCCTAAAATGTGGAGAAGACTTATTCTTCATTTTGAATAAGTCTCCTTTTAAATTTGGACGGCTAAAACAAGTTATCCTATTTTTTAGGATCTTGTTCTTTTTAGCTCCTATGCTATTTTTAGCTTAAGGAAACTGATTTTCTCTCTGTGCAAACGACAGCCGGTCATTTATTCTTTTGGCAATTCCACTATCTTTGTTTTGAGAACGTGGATGATAGTGGGAGGTGTGTCTGAGGTAACTGCTGTCTGTTCCCACTATAAATAGGAGGAACTTTGCTCAAACCGAAATCCATCCAAGAGTGTCCATTAAAGGGAGATCATTTAAGAAAAATATTTTCTGTTTTTAAATGCCAATTAATTTATTATATTTTTCTTAAGTAATTATTTTGATTTTTAATCTCTTGAGAATTGGCCTTGTAAGGGTTAATGAGTGTTTTGTTGTAATTAGACTTACGAAAAAGTCTAAGGGAATTGAAAAGAGAATCGTGAGAATAGAGAAAGAGAAAGGGAGAATAGAGAAAGAGAATTAGGCCTAGAGTAGAGAAGCTTCGAGTGAAGCAAACTGTTTTATGTAATTGTATTTAATTGCCTAAAACATAGTGAGAATTTTGAAATCCCGGGGGGTCGTGGTTTTCCTTCTTATTAGGCCAAGAAGGTTTCTACGTAAAATCTTTGTCTCCTTTTTATCTTTTGCTTTTTACGTTTAAGCTTTATTTTGTTTGTTAAAATTCCGCAAATTAGAAGAAAAACCAAGTAAAGTTAGATACACAACAATTCACCCCCCCCCCCCCCCCCCTCTTGTTGCATTTGACCATCTTCGTGTATTTCAACAATTGGTATCAGAGCCCTATTCCTCATTTAATCAGGAAACCCTGAGAGCAGTATCATGTTACCTGGCAAGATGTTGAAGATGAACGAACGCATGGAAGAAGGGTACTCTACGCAAAGGCCACCTATGTTCGATGGGAAATTCTATACCTACTGGAAAAATAGGATGGAAATTTTTATAAAGGCCGAAAATTACCAAGTATGGAGAGTAATTGAAATAGGAGATTTTGAAGTGACGACCATCAACTCCAACAATGAATCAATTCCAAAACCAATCACGGAGTATGAAAAATAAGACTTTCAAAAGATGGAGATGAACGCTCTTGCGATCAAGCTACTTCACTGTGGTCTCGGGCCAAATGAACATAATCGTATCATGGGGTGTAAAACGGCAAAGCAGATTTGGGACCTGCTGGAAGTTACCCATGAAGGTACAAGTGAAGTAAAGCGCTCCAAGATTGACCTCCTAATGTCCAAATATGAAAGGTTTGTTATGGAACCTAGGGAGAACATTCAAGAGATGTTCACCAGGTTCACAAATATCACGAACGAATTAGTCTCTCTTGGTAAGATCATTCCCGTTGATGAACAAGTCAGGAAAGTACTTAAGAGTCTTCCTCAAGACGAACGCTGGAGAGCTAAGGTCACAGCCATTCAGGAATCGAAAGATTTCACCAAGTTTAATTTGGAAGAGTTGGCTGGTTCCCTTATGACTCATGAATTGCATTTGGGAACAGCTGACAGTTCCCGTAATAAAGGACTGGCTCTAGCAGCGGATAATAGTGAAGAATCAGAAGCTGGTGAAGAGGAAGCTGCTATGTTGGCACGTAAATTCAAAAAATTCTTCAGGAACAGCAGATATAGAAACCAAAGAAATAATAAGGAAAGAGGAACTGCTAACTTGAAGACAAATTTTGAATGCCACAAATGTGGAAGTACTGATCACTTCATCAAGGATTTCCCTCAATGGAAGAATGAGAAGGGCAAAGGGAAAACAAGGGAAGCTGGAAGAATGCCAAAGAAGGGAAACTTCAGAACAAATTTTCGTAAAGCAATGATCGCAGCTTGGGGCGACACCAAAAGCGAAGCTGAAACTGAAGTTCCAGTAGAGGAAGAAATTGCAAATCTGTGTCTCATGGCATCTCATGAAGAGACTAAGGAAAGAGAGCTAATGTCTTTTAGTTCTTCTCCTAAACATCTATTCAGATTAAGTAAAGATAAATTAATTAAATTATTTTTGGAAACACAAGAGAAGTTGGAAGAAAAAACAGCTAAGTGTCTCCAAATTGAGAAAGACCTTAAGTTAAGTAAAGATCACATCTCATACTTAAATACTTTTAGGATCGATGTGCAAAGTAGATTTTTTGATTTGTTAGATCAGAATATCATGTTAAAAGAGCAATTGGAGAAAATAAATCAGGAATTCATCATTCTTAACATTAAAATGAATCTAAACAAATTGCTAGGATTAAAATGGCATGAAAATGATAAATCCACTCATATGTTTGGCACGAAATTTCAAGAAATGTTAGAATCATGTGAAAGAGAAAATAAGTATCTAAAAGATGAACTTGATTTAAAAGGAAAAGGGAAAATCAATGAAGTTCCCAAATGGATTCTAAATGCTAAACCAAAAAGTAAAGAAGGACTAGGTTATGATAAAAATAATAAAAAGAAAAAGTTCTATGTTGATCTCCCTAGTAGTAAAATCTGTTCCTTTTGTGGCAAAACTGGACACCTAAAAAATCAATGTGTAAAAAGGGAACAACACATCAAAGCAAATAAAAATTATGTCGAACGCATATGGATTAAGAAATGTGATTCAAGTATTATCGACAGGGAAACCAAGGATGACTGGGTTCCTGAACCTAACAATTAATTTGCTTTGCAGGTTCAAGTGAGGGGGAACAACTCATGGTATCTCGACAGTGAGTGTTCCAAGCACATGACGGGTGACAAATCTAAATTTCTCTCACTTGAAGCTTATGATGGGGAAACTGTAACCTTCGGTGACAATATGAAGGGTGAGATAATCGCCAAAGGAAAGGTTGGAAGGTCAAGCTCCCATGCCATTGACAATGTATTTTTAGTCGAGAATTTAAAACACAATCTTTTAAGTATTTCTCAATTTTGTGACAAAGATAACTCTGTTAAGTTTACTTCTGAACGATGTATAATTTCTAGGAACAACACAGGAGACCTTGTGCTTGAGGGAATCAGAAAAGGGAACACTTATGTTGTGGACCTGGATACTGTTCCCAAAACCAGTCTAACATGTTTAAGCGTTATAGAAGAAGACCCACTGCTTTGGCACAAGCGTCTAGGTCATGCTAGCTATTCATTGATTAACACCTTAAGATCAAAAGACCTAGTAAGAGGATTACCAGCAATAAAATTCCTCAAAAATGAAATTTGTGATCCTTGTGCTAAAGGAAAGCAAGTGCGGTCATCTTTCAAATCAAAGTATCTGCTGACTACCTCTAGACCATTAGAATTAATTCATATGGATCTATGTGGACCTATGAGAACACAAAGCCGTAGTGGCAAAAGATATGTGTTTGTCATAGTTGATGACTATAGTAGATTTACTTGGACCCTATTTTTAGTAAGCAAAGATGAAGCTTTTGATGAGTTTATTTCTTTTGCTAACAAAATACAAAAATCTACCAATAATCTAATTATTCACATAAGATCAGACCATGGCAAAGAATTTGAAAATTCAAATTTTATGAATTATTGCAATGAACATGGTATAAATCACAATTTTTCCGCTCCTAGAACACCACAACAAAATGGAGTGGTAGAAAGGAAAAATAGAACCCTAGAAGAAATGGCTAGAACTATGTTGATTGCTAGTGGTCTACCTAGAAATTTTTGGGCCGAAGCCGTCAATACTGCATGCTATATCTTGAACCGTGTGTTAATTAGACTAATCACTTCTAAAACACCTTATGAAATGCTTAAAGGTGTTAAACCAAATATTTCCTATTTTCGTGTGTTTGGATGCAAATGTTTTGTTCACGTAAATGGAAAACGAAATGTAGGTAAATTTGATGAAAGAAGTGATGAAGCAGTATTTCTCGGTTTTTCATCACATAGCAAAGCTTACAGAGTTTATAATAAGAGAACAATGTGCGTGGAGGAATCCGTTCACATAATCTTTGATGAAACTAACTTTTCAACAAGTGAACAGGAAATAAACAATATCAAAATAGGTCTTGCAAATCTAGAAGATGATGATGAAGGAGTTAAAGTGCAAGATCAAGGAACAGCAGGTGAACAGCCAATACAAGAAGATGCAGGAGAAACTGACCAAGTCCAGGAACTGCCAGCACAACAGGACCAGCAGACTGTTCCCAGTCCAGCTGTTCCCGCAGATGACCAAAATGATCCAGCAGCTGAACAAAATGCCAATCAAGATGTTGAACAGGAACATGCTACTGTTCCCTCAAGAGAATTTTTGCCCAGACCTTGGAAATATCAAAGTTATCATCCTCTTGATTTGATTATAAGTGATATGAATAAGGGAACACAAACCAGATCCCAACTGAGAAACTTTTGTGCACATTTTGCGTTCCTATCATCACTTGAACCCAAAAATCACGAAGAAGCTCTAAAGGATTCCGAATGGATAGTAGCCATGCAAGATGAATTAAATGAATTTGAAAGAAACAAAGTATGGCACTTGGAACCCAAACCAAAATACAAGAAGGTAATTCGTTTAAAATGGGTATTTCGGAATAAGCTAGATGAGCATGGAATAATTGTAAGAAACAAAGCAAGACTCGTGGTCAAAGGGTACAATCAACAAGAAGGTATTAATTATACTGAGACATTTGCTCCGTTGCAAGGTTAGAGGCTATTAGAATTTTAATTTCTTTTGCTGCTTTTATGAACTTTAAGTTATATCAAATGGATGTGAAATGTGCTTGCTTAAATGGTTTTCTCGATGAAGAAGTTTTTGTTGAACAACCCTTTGGTTTTGAGAACACCTCTTGTCCTGATCATGTCTACAAGCTTGATAAAGCTCTTTATGGCTTGAAACAAGCTCCTAGGCAATGGTATGAAAGACTATCAAAGTTTTTGATTCAAAATAACTTTGTAAGAGGAAAAATCGATAAAACATTATTCTTTAAGAATAAAGGTTATGATATTTTAGTTGTTCAAATTTATGTAGATGATATTATTTTCGGTGCAACCAATGATTTGTTATGTAAAGAATTTGCCAACCTTATGGGCATAGAATTTGAAATGAGAATGATGGGAGAATTAAATTTCTTTCTTGGTTTGCAAATTAAACAAACTGAAAATGGTATTTTTATTCATCAACAAAAATACATAAAAGAACTTCTTAAGAAGTATGGACTAAACAACGCTAAAACCAACCATACACCCATGGCTACAAATGTTAGATTAGATGAAGACCTAAAAGGAACTAACATAGATCAAACAATGTATCGAGGCATGATAGGTTCCCTATTATATCTAACTGCAAGTAGACCCGACATTTCATTTAATGTTGGTTTATGTGCTAGATTTCAGTCCAACCCCAAAGAATCACATCTCACAGCAGTAAAACGGATTTTAAGATATCTGAATGGAACAGACGACTTGTCCCTATTTTATCCTAAAAGTGATGTTTATGATTTAAAAGGCTTTAGTAATGCAGATTATGCAGGTGATCTAGTTAATAGAAAAAGCACGTCAGGTATGGTACAATTTCTTGGCTCATGTTTAGTTTCATGGAGTTCCAAGAAACAAAACACGGTTGCATTATCCACAGCCGAAGCTGAATACGTAGCTGCAGCAGCTTGCTGTTCCCAAATGCTTTGGATAAAACAGCAACTAAGAGATTTTGGTATTAAAGTTGAATGTATTGCTATTTATTGTGATAATACTAGTGCCATATGTATATCTAAAGATCCAGTGCATCATTCACGAGCTAAACATATACATATTAGACATCATTTCCTTAAGGATAACGTAGAACATAAAAATATTGTATTAAAGCATGTCAATACTAATGAACAAGTTGCAGACATTCTAACCAAACCGCTTCCAAGGGAACAATATGAAAAGATGAGATTGGAACTTGGTATGATCAAGCTCCACTAAAGTTGGTTGCATAAAATTCCCAATGAAGCATCATGAAAAAAAGGGGTTAGGCATCAACCTCAATATTTTGATTGAGAATCAATTATTGCATGGATCAGGTAAACACTTAATAAAGTTTGTACTATGAATGTCTTCTTGTTTGCATGTCGTTATTTTGATCAGACCAAAGCAGTGTGTTCATTATTTTCTTCATATAATAGTTTATAATAATTCATCATTTTATATTATCTTATTTTTGTTTTTATAATATATTTTAAAAATTCATATTTCATATTGTTTGGACAATGTATAGCCAACTTAAATTAAAAATCAAGGGAAACCGTTTTAATCCAAAAATTTTCCCATAAATCCTTCCATATCATAGCAATGATGAAGGGCATTGATGAGATATGACATAAGGTAACCGTCAACTCATCATCCCTTAAAAAGCCTTTTTCCACTTCAAATCACTCATCAAAACCGTCATCTTGTACTCTCAATCCTTCCCTAAGAAACCATTCTCCTTCTCTTAACCTTTCAAAATTCAAAATGAAATCTTCAAAATCAGGAAAGAAAACTTCAAAAACCAGCAAGAAAACTTCTACATCTTATGAAAATACCCAGCCAAAACCTTTAAAAGTAGTTCATCCACCACCATTGTTGAATGCTGCACCATCACCATCCCAAGAAACCACTAAAGAAACGCCCAAACATTCTACTGAGCATATTGGTACAAAACGCAAAATCTTCTCACCAAAAGGTGGATCATCCTCCAAAACGGTCAAACGTTTGAAGCAAGTTAACCCTAACAGTGCTGAAGAAATTTCAAAAGAAATGTCCGTTGGATTTGGGCTAGACAAATACTGGTACGATACTACACATTTTCCTCCACTTCATACTATTTTGAAATTTCAAGAATGGGAGATTTTGATGTCCGAATTTAGTTGTCATTCTATTTTCCCAAACCTTATGCGAGAGTTTATTTCAAACTTTTCTAATGACTGTGGAATGTGTTCGAGTACGATTAAGAACATAAAAATAGAATTCAACAGTGCATTGCTGGGGGAATGGTTTAATATTCCGAATATTGGGTTTGATACTTATTGTGTTGGTACAAAGATAGTTTTTTCGGGAATAAATGAAAAAACGATTTTCAAATATTTGGGGGTTGAACAAAAGAAAGGAAAAATCAGTCATAATATCTTGTCTCCAATGCATAAATTACTCTATAATATTGCACGTAGATTTATTTTGCCCCGAAACTCCAAGAGGAGTGAAGTAAGTTTACGAGATGCAACCTTGATTTATTGCATGGAAAATCAAATAAAGATAAATTTTCCTTCTTTAATGATATCACATTTTTCTGACTGTATTGAGAAGAGAAATGTTGTTGGTTATGGAGGGTTATTAACTTGGATTTTTCGAAAGTTTGGGGTACCATTGGAAGGGTTGGAGTTCCCAATGGGACCCAATATGAAGATAGGTGCAAAATGTTTGCAAAATTTGCATCTCAAATTAAACGAAGAAGGGGTGTTAATACACGAATCAGAGGAAGTTGTTGATGTAGAATCTGATGAGGAAGTAATTGAAGAAGAAGAAGTGTTGAGGGAGGAAGAAATAGAAGAAAAAGAGGGAGAAAAAGTGGAAGAAAAAGAAAAAGAAAGAGAAAAGGAACAAGAGCCGGTTCCCACTGAAACAGATAAAGAAGGGGATGCAAGTAAGGGGGAAACTGCAGAACAGGAGAGAGTATTAGGAGAGGATGTGGATCACAATCTCTGTCATGATTCTAGTGATGAAGAGACTGTGATTGCATTAAGGAAGAAGGCTAAAGCTGTTCAAAGGAAGAGTAGAAGGCTTGCTTCAAAACGAAAGGCTGCAATGGTTGATGATACCACAATTAAAACCATGCCTGAGCCTACATCAAATGAACCTCTCTCTCCCAAGCCAACCACTCCACCACCACATCACAATCCATCACCACCTCAATCACCTATTCACTTTACACCACCACCATTTCCATCATCACCTGGTACTGGTTGTGCTATTTCTGATCCTGTTCCTGAAGATTCTTCACATTCCGTTCTTTCTAAACTCAATGACCTACAGTCTCAGTTCAGTGCTTTTCAAGATGAAGTTCGTGTCTCACTCGCTTCAATAGTTGATCAACTTACCATGATGAAGGATCGTCTTGGTGCAAAGTTGGATACTGTAGAATTGCAGACCGAATATATAAGTGAAGAAGAGACTGCCCCTTGATCCCCCTCCCTATGGTTTTTTAAGATTTGTTGGCTGTCACATTTGATGAACAATTTCACTCTTTGTTTTGTACCATCTGGGGTACAATGTTGTAATGTTGAACAACTGCTAATTTTCTTTCTTTTGCTTTTATCTGTGGTCTGTGATAACTATCTATATGTAGATTTGATTACTGTTTATGGTGCTTACTTTCATTATTGTTTCTTGCTTTCATCATTGACAAATCTATATGGTTTGTGCTGAGGTTTGATAGTCTCTATCTTGTTTTTGATTGATGACAAAAGGGGGAAGAGAATGCACAAACTTAAGGGGAGCTGTGTGAATTGACAGTTACATATCTCAATTGATTCAAAATGATTCAATTTTGGAAGATAATGTGTTGTGTGCAAGGATCATGCTTAATGTGTTGTGTGCAAGGATCATGCTGCTAATTATGTTTGTGATCTGTGTTGTTTTTAACATTATGAACATTTTGGTTAATTGTTTGTTTTGTTTTAACTGTTTTAAAGTTGTTTCTCTTGAAAATACTTAATACTTTTTGTTAGTCTATTTTATATTAGTTCTTTTTAGTTTAATTATTTTTGAAAATTTTAAAACATATTTGATATTATGTTTTATAGAGTAAGTTGGTTTATGATATGCTTGGTAAATTATATTTAATAAGTTAAGAAGAGTTGTTTTAATCTCTAACATGCTCTTCAACATTTGCTTTACTCTAGTATACTTAAGTTTGTTTATAAAGTTTGTCATCATCAAAAAGGGGGAATTTGTTGGCTCTTAAGGTTTTGATGATGACTTCACTTTTAGATAAACAAACATATTTTAGAGATTGTTTTGTAGGTGAATATCCGATTGTGTTAATCGTTGATGAAGCCTATGACTTGGTTCGTGGAAGCTGTACGTGTCTTGAATATCCAAGAAGTTGGACAATTGCTTTAGAAGTCAGCTTACTGTTCCTAGAGTAAACATTCTGACGAAAGTTGTAGATGGAGACAGTACGCTGTTCCCCAAGATACAGGTCTGGAGAAGACATTGACTGGAAGTTACGAAAATTATGTTTTCTGTTTTTAGTTAATGTAAAAGATTAAAAGTTTAATTAGTTGCTTAATTAAATTAATTTATTAATTGGCAAAAAGTTTTTTAAAACGCCTAAAATGTGGAGAAGACTTATTCTTCATTTTGAATAAGTCTCCTTTTAAATTTGGACGGCTAAAATAAGATCTTCTATTTTTTAGGATCTTGTTCTTTTTAACTCCTATGCTATTTTTAGCTTAAAGAAACTGATTTTCTCTCTGAGCAAATGTCAGCCGGTCATTTATTTTTTTGGCAATTCCACTATCTTTGTTTTGAGAACGTGGATGATAGTGGGAGGTGTGTCTGAGGTAACTGCTGTCTGTTCCCACTATAAATAGGAGGAACTTTGCTCAAACCGAAATCCATCCAAGAGTGTCCATTAAAGGGAGATCATTTAAGAAAAATATTTTCTGTTTTTAAATGCCAATTAATTTATTATATTTTTCTTAACTAATTATTTTGATTTTTAATCTCTTGAGAATTGGCCTTGTAAGGGTTAATGAGTGTTTTGTTGTAATTAGACTTACGAAAAAGTCTAAGGGAATTGAACAGAGAATCGTGAGAATAGAGAAAGAGAAAGGGAGAATAGAGAAAGAGAATTAGGCCTAGCGTAGAGAAGCTTCAAGTGAAGCAAACTGTTTTATGTAATTGTATTTAATTGCCTAAAACATAGTGAGAATTTTGAAATCCCCGGGGGTCGTGGTTTTCCTTCTTATTAGGCCAAGAAGGTTTCCACGTAAAATCTTTGTATCCTTTTTATCTTTTGCTTTTTACGTTTAAGCTTTATTTTGTTTGTTAAAATTCCGCAAATTAGAAGAAAAACCAAGTAAAGTTAGATACAGAACAATTCACCAACCCCCCCCCCCCCCCCCCCCCCCCCGCCCCCTCTTGTTGCATTTGACCATCTTCGTGTATTTCAACAAAGTCCAAGTGTATCGTGCGTAAAAGAAAGATAGGAGAAGGAAAAAAAATCAGAAATCTAATTCCCAAATATAAATTAATTCCTAAAAAAATTCTAAAAATCATAGAAAAATTCCTAAAAAAACCTCAAAAATTTCCTATTAATAGTATTTAGTGTTAATTATAGAAATTCAAGGGGAGGAAGCTAATTTTGTGGCTACAAATTCTAAAACAAAGAAAATTGATTAATTGTAAAATTATTAAAGGTATAAATTCTTATATATATTTATTTACATAACATTATGCCCATATATTTTATATGTCTTTAGTATATATAAATCAAATTTTCTGCAAAATTTGGTGAACTAATTCGTTATAATTTAATTTATATGATTTATTCATATAAATTTCCAAAACCGCATAAACCGTAATAATTTTAATTAAAATTGTAAATATTAATATTTTTAAACGAAAATTTTTCTATATATATATATATATATATATATATATATATATATATATATATATATATATATATATATATATATATATATATATATACATATATATATATATATATATATATATATATATATATATATATATATATATATATACATATATATATATATATATACATATATATATATATATATACATATATATATATATATATATACATATATATATATATATATACATATATATATATATATATACATATATATATATATATATATATATATATATATATATATATATATATACATATATATATATATATATATATATATATATATATATATACATATATATGTATATATATATATATATATGTATATATATATATATATATATATATATACATATATATATATATATACATATATATATATATATATATATATATATATATATATATATATATATATATATACATATATATATATATATATATATACATATATATATATATATATATACATATATATATATATATATATACATATATATATATATATATATATATATATATATATATATATATATATATATATACATATATATATATATATATATATATATATATATATATATATATACATATATATATATATATATATATATATATATATATATATATATATATATATATATATATATATATATATATATATATATATATATATATATATATATATATATATATATATATATATATATATATATATATATATATATATATATATATATATATATACATATATATATATATATATATATATATATATATATACATATATATATACATATATATATATATATATATATATATATATATATATATATATATATATATATATATATATATACATATATATATATATATATATACATATATATATATATATATATATATATATACATATATATATATATATATATATATATATATATATATATATATATATATATATATATATATATATATATATATATATATATATATGAGATATAAATTGTGTATTAATTTCGTGAATTATAGTTGACTATAAATATTATTATAAATTTTTGCTAAAAAAAACGCATAAAATAAGGAAATTCATAAATTGGGTTAAAAATAAATAATTCTGGAAAAAAATAATTTATTTTAGTGTTACTGTATTTTCTTTTCATTTAAATTATTTTTGTGAAATTTTGTGATATTTAAATTTTAAAGAAATAAATTAATAATCTAAATTGTTATTCTAGGCGAAAAGAAAGAAAAATGAAAATAATAATTAAAATTAATTTATTTTGATGAATAAGAATATACAAAAACTCTTTTAATAATAAGTTATTTATTTTAAAATATTTCGTGTAGATTCTGATCTTCAGGAAATTAATTTTTCATGTACTAAATCTAAAACTAAGCTATTAAGAAATTAATTAAATTAAAATAATAATTTATTTTCTAAAAATTTGGATAAATGAGCTAGGATCTATAATAAACCCAATATGTCCTTTTTAAGACATTTTTAGTTTATTTATGATGGAACTCTTTATTTTATCATTTATAATAAATAGATATTTAAGAAATTGATTATTAGGAAATTAATAAAGTGTAATTGAATATTTATCTATAAATAAATACTAAAGACACATTTAAGTTTTGATTTAGTTTAATAATAAATGATTATTTATGTAAGTTGTTATAAATTTATTTCTATTATATGTTATTGTAATGTTGCATTTATATGAAAACTATAACTTGATAATAAAAAGGCTTGATAGTAAGGAAATGCCGAACCATGCTTCCGGCATGTAAAAACGTGGAACGTGTTTTCCGACACGTACAGTACGGCGAACATTGTAAGGTTGTTTAACCTGATCTGTGGCTCGAGCAATATTGTACTGGAGAAGTGACGACTCCCACTAATTTAGGGGTTTTGGTTTACCTCACCCTAACAGGCCTTTACATATATCAAACAAAGATCATATGTATTGCATTCAGTAAATAAGTAATCGGATTCCATGCCCTAACACTCAAGCAGAAGTGTTAGTAAATCACGCCCTGGTACTCAAGCAGAAGAACCAGAAGATTAATATATATATAAATAAATCTAATGTAAAAATGAATTCCTTATAATACATAAGATACCTTGCATATTATTTATTGTGATGCATTTATCTTTGCATATTACTTATTGCAATGCATATATTTTCTATACTTGTATAATTGCGGTAAGTTCTTATACTCGGTTTTTTTTTAAAGCTGACCAATTTCCATCGGCTGTTCCCATACTTCGGGAGCAGATGCTATAGGTAACTTTACATGAAGTTATTAAGAAGCTATTGTATTGTTTATATGAGATTAGGATATAATATGTATGTAGTTTATATTATGGACGATAATTATGTATTAAAAAAAGATATAATATTTTTGCTTTACTCAATTGCTGCGGTTGTCTTCCTTGCCCGCAGCATTTGCCTCTTCTCAAACCCGCCAATAACGTTAATAAATTAAAACATATACATTCTGAATTTCTTCATTGTTCATAATACGAGTGTTGCACTTCTCTTTCAAAACAAAAACATACTGCGGTTATTGCTCTTCATCATTGTTCATCATCTTTGTTCATCATCTACTTCATTATCATCTTTGTTCTTGTTCTTATTCATCATTCTTGCTCTTCTTATTGCTCTTCTTCATCATCTACTTCTTTAAAATACTCTTCTTAAACCCACGAAACATACATACTGTACACGCACATTGTGGTTTGCTCTTCTTAAACCCACGAAAATTCAAGGTATTTTTTTTATTTTGATTTTGTAAAGTAGGTTTAAATTTGTCATAGTTTATATATGAATGTGTATGTTGTTGTTGTTTTTAAGTTTTAAATTTATCATATATATCATGTTTTGTTATACTTTTAAGTAATTTCTTCATTTTATTTATGAATGTGTATGTACTTTTGGTTTTTAAGTTTTAAATTTATCATAATTTTTTTTATAGTTTGTAAATTAGGTTTAATTAGGTTTGTTTATGATTAAATGAATGAGTTGTTGATATGAATGTTAATTTGTTGTCCAAGTTTATGAATGTGATTTTATTTTTATTGTTTTATATGTTATTAATATATATGAATATTAATTAAGGTTAGTACAATAAACATCATTTGGAAAGTTTAGAAAACATATTGTTTTATTATTTAGGTTAATTAGGGTTAAATGAATGATTATTACTTAATTTTGTGGTTAGTTAGAGTTCGTTAAGTATATATGTTAAAAGTTGTGTATTAATTTTGTTTTGAAATAATTAATCACACTAATTAGAATGACAAAAGATCGTTCTTGGATGTATGGAAGCATTGAATCGTCAGAATTTATTGATGGCGTATTAGAATTTTATAGTATTGCGGTTGAACATCAAGTTAGGACGGGGGGAGTTGGTTTTTATTGCCCATGTGTCACTTGTGGCAATGTATCTGAAACAGCCCAAACCGACGTAAACAATATAATAATATTGTCTACAAAGCACAGCGGAAGACTTATAGAAGTCTGGGCTGAATCCGACCTGTGACTCGATAGCCACAGCAACCAATATCAGAGTATTTAAAAAAAAAACTTTACAAAACTGTAATACAATACTTACAACTCAATTATAAACTAAGTTAATACATTATAAAATATCTATTTTTTATTTAAAAAGACATGATTTGTCAAAATATCATTATAAGTTAATCTTCCGGAAACGATGTCCTCGCTATCGCAACACATGACACATAAATGAGCAGCACATCCATCTGCACTAAAGATGGCAACCTGAAAGTGGATCTATCTCCTGTGAGAGATAGGCCCTATAAAATAAAACTGTCAACAATTGATCATTTATAAACATTATTTTATCCAAATCAAAACTCTTTTAAAAAGACCGTTTCGGTATCGACATAAATACGGCTATGAACCTTTAGTTCATAACAAATCAAAACACGGCTATAACTTTACAAGTTAATAGCGTAAATCAAAATGCGGCTATTACTTTACAAGTCAATAGCGAAACAATACAGCAAATGACAAATATGATATCATTTGCAAAACAAACAAAACTTTATGTACCAAACGTATTTATTCAAAACTCTTATTAAATCAATAATTTAACAATACTTAAAACGTGGGAATATATGGACCGTCAGGAAGTAGGCTTAATCTAAATTCTGAGAACACGGGTGATCGTCATCACCGAACATACGGTTCTTGCAAGAACGAAACGGGATCGGGGGCTCGAGACTGATTCGAATAACCATTACCTATTATCAAGCTATAGGATTTCACAATAATCCGGATATAAATATCCGTTGCCAATTCCCAAAAACGTACATTTTTCAATGTCGAACATTTCAATATAACACAAAACAATAATTCAACTGATTTTCTTTGAAATCAACAATCATAACTCATTTTCATAGTACAATATATTTAAAAGCTCATATATAGGAACGTATGAACATTCAAAACATAATTTAATCAAGGTCTAGGAGCAAAGTCAAACAAAGTCAAAATCCACAGTTTCAAACACCAAACGATTTTGCTCAAATATCAATAGTAGTAATACCACACCTTATAAAACATAACTTGAACTTTGAAATACTTAAATAAAATTTAAAAGATAGGATAGTAGTTTGCTTGTGGATTACCTTCCTACACCATGAATAACAATCAATAATTAAAATACCAATCAATTCATATGTTCCCAAATTTATAGTTGAACCAAACACTCATATTATTCAATTAAAAATCCATAACCCAACAATACCAATCCATAAAGGGCAAATAATAAACCTAAGTTAATCTCAATTACCCAATAAATAACCTTAAACCTCCAATTTATTTTATACTTCCTAATCCCACATAATAAATTCCATTTTAGTACCATAACAGGACACTTGTTAGTAATTTGGTCATAACTCTCTCATACGAACTCATTTTGGGGCGATTCAAGTGCCTACGTGATCGCGACTCGAAGCTCTACAAATATCATGAAGACACCATAACCCAAAAACAATCAAGACTATCCCAAAATAACCAAAACAGAAGGTTCTCATTGATTTCATGACAGCCTGCTGGTATGTCATTGTTTTGAACATAACTCTCTCATACGAACTCATCTTGGGGCGATTCAAGTGTCTACGTGGTCGCGACTCGAAGCTCTACAAATATCATGAAGACACCAGAACCCAAAAACAATCAAAACTATCCCAAAATAACCAAAACAGAAGGTTCTCATTGATTTCATGACAGCCTGCTGGTATGTCATTGTTTTGAACATAACTCTCTCATACGAACTCATCTTGGGGCGATTCAAGTGTCTACGTGGTCGCGACTCGAAGCTCTACAAATATCATGAAGGCACCAGAACCCAAAAACAATCAAAACTATCCCAAAATAGCCAAAACAGAAGGTTCAGTATTGATTTTCATGACAGCCTGCGGGTATGCCACTGTTTTGAACATAACTCTCTCATACGAACTCGTATAGAGGCGATTCAAGTGCCCACACGACCGCGACTCAAAGCTCTACAAATTCTAAGAAGACACCAGAACCTAAAAACAATCACAACTGACCGAAAATGGCCAAAACAGAATGTTCAGTTTTTGAGCTGAAATCTCAATATCCAAATATTAAATTTCATACTAAACCAAATAACCCAAATAACCAATACTAATCAACACTAGCAAGAACCCAATTACTAATTAAACTCATATACTCTAATTAAATTCAAGTTGATACCCAAATTGAATCCACGACCCAAATTGAATCCACATACCAAACTACTTTAAAACATTCAATTAATACTTAAAAGGAATAGTTTGTGGATTACCTCAACCACCATTGAAAGACCTTGCAATCTTGAACTTCAATTTGAGTCACAAAATCTCCAATTCTTTCATGTTCAAAGATAACACCATTTAAATGTAGAAGAGGGGTGGAGAGGCGCGCGGCCAGGGCTGCCGTGGCCTGCTGCGTGAGGCTGGTGGTGGTACGGTGCGTGGCTGCGTGGTGCGGCTGGCCTGGATCAGTTGTGAGGTAGGCGGTTGGCTGATTTGAGAGAGAGAGAGAGGGGTCAAGGAAGAAGAGAATGTGAGGGAGATGGAGTTCAGAAATTTTTACGTGAGAGGGGAGGCGTGTGTGCGTGAGTGAAGGGAGATGTCGGTTTACATTGGGGATAAGAATGGGTTTTATTTTTAGGTTTGACCCATTAAATTATATTAAAGTCGTCTCGTCGTAAGACAATCTTATATAAGACGTGTTGTAAGGGTACAATAGGCGATTTATAAAATAAGTAATTGGTAGTATGAATAAGAATTGCATTTACGAATTTATTTTTCAATACTTTAGTTAAATTTATTTTTATAAAGATAAAATAGTAATCAATTAATAAAATATAATCAAAATACACTTTTATCAAAGTATTCTTTATATAAATTTTATACATAAAATATACCTTTTTCTTGAAAATGTTAACAAATGAAATACTTGAGTCAAGATTATCAAAATAATAATATTATTACTCGAATTAACATACTTGATAACCCCAATCAGCTTAATCACTTATAATTAAGCTTTATTAAATGTAGTCTATTTCAGTATCAAAGGTAGATAGTGTTGATATCCTTAGGGAGCACATACTTCGATGTGGGTTTAGGCCTCAATATCATGTTTGGGTTTGGCATGGTGAGAAGGGAGTTTACGAAGAGAAAAGTGTTGTTGAGGACGTCCATAATGTGGCTGATGTCAATGAGGATGTAGTAGATCATGTTGATGGGTATGAGACAGATGAAGAGAATGTCGATGAGGATGTGGATCGGGTTGATGAGATGATGGAGGGAGTCGAGGATGAGTTAGGAAAACGTCCTCATGTTTTTGACTTGTTGACAGAGGCTTCTCAAAAGCCTTTGTACCCTGGATGTACAAAGTTCACCAAACTAACAGCAATGTTGACAATTTTCAACATTAAGTCAAAGTTCAATTGGAGTGATGCTAGTTTCACAATGTTATTAGAAGCATTACGTGAGATGCTTCCTGAAGGAAATGAACTTCTAAAATCGACATATTATGCCAAAAAGCTCATGTGTCCTTTCGGCTTAGAGTACCAGAAGATTCTTGCGTGTCCGAATGATTGTGTGTTATATCGGAATGAAAACGAGAACTTAGAAGAGTGTCCTAGGTGTGGGTTATCGCGCTACAAGCGTAAAGGAGCTCAGGATGCTAAAGGGCCCCCGGCTAAGGTATTGTGGTATCTTCCAATAATACCTAGATTCAAGCGCTTGTTTTCTATAAAGAAAGATGCGTTAAATTTGAATTACTAAATGTGTAAATAATCCAAATGACGTCAGAGAATACATTGAGACTTCTTTAACTAATTCCCTTGCATCTAAACACACGTTCATTCTGGCTCCATATGTGGAAGAGTAAGTTTTATTCTTGAAATTGAACTTATCTTTTGAGTTTTAAGTTCACATAATCTCTAATTTGTTGATTTTAACTTTGCGTTCGTAGTTTGCATTGGATACTTTTTGTCATTTGTCCTTTAACAAACACTGTGCAAGTCTTCGACTCATTACAAAAATCTCAAAGCCCGCCTCGCAACACAAAATTCAAAGCGTTGTTGAATGCGTACGTAATATTAATTATTTTACCAATTTGATTTAATTAAGTGTTATATATATATATATATATATATATATATATATATATATATATATATATATATATATATATATATATATATATATATATGTATATATGTATATATATATATATATATATATATATATATATATGTATATATGTATATATATATATATATATATATATATATATATATATATATATATATATATATGTATATATGTATATATATATATATATATGTATATATATATATATATATATATATATATATATATATATATATATATATATATATATATATATATATATATATATATATATATATATATATATATATATATATATATATATATATATATATATATATATATATATATATATAGTATTACTTTTCCCATACGTTTAAGCACAATGAAAAAAGTGCGTGTACAAATGGGATCTACATCCAGAGCCACATTTCCAAAATGGACAGCAATAAAGGTACACAAATTCATTTTATGCGTTTTTAAGCTTTTTTGGCACTTTCGCGCATAAAGTAGCTCAAACCTGGTTAGTTTTGCACGAAACTTGGTACACAAAACTATTTGGTATGTATTATTGTGTTGAAGTGGTTAGAATTTAAAATCATAGTCATATGCAAGAAATTACGTGTTAAGTTGCGATTTTAAAGGTTTTTAACTGTTTTTGTCACTTTTGCGCATAAAGTAGCTCAAACTTAGTATGTTTTGCACGAAACATGGCACACAACACTATTAGGTATATATTATTGTGTTGAAATGGTTAGAATTGAAAATCATAGTCATGTGCTAAAAATTACGTGTTAAGTTGCGATTTTATGCGTTTTTAATATCGTTTTTGCCACTTTTGCGCATAAAGTAGCTTAAACTTTGTTTGATTTGCGCGAAACTTGGCACACAACATTATTTGATATATTATTGTGTTGAACTGGTTAGAATTGAAAAAGCATTGTCATATGCTAGAAATTACGTGTAAAGTTGCAATTTTATGCGTTTTTAAGAGTTTTTCGCACTTTTGCGCATAAAGTAGCTCAAACTTGGTTTGTTTTGTACAAAACTTGGTACACAAAACTATTTGGTATGTATCATTGTGTTGAAGTGGTTAGAATTGAAAACCATAGTCATATGCTAGAAAATACGTGTTACGTTGCGATTTTAAGGGTTTTTAACTGTTTTTGGCACTTTTGCGCATAAAGTCTATCAAACTTAGTATGTTTTGCACGAAACATGGCACAGAACACTATTTCGTATATATTATTGTGTTGAAGTGGTTAGAATTGAAAAACATAGTCATATGCTAGAAATTACGTATTAAGTTGCCATTTTATGTGTTTTTAATCGTTTTTGCCGCTTGTGCGCATAAAGTAGCTCAAACTTTGTTTGATTTGCACGAAATTTGGCACACAATATTATCTGATTTATTATTGTGTTGAAGTGTTTAGAATTGAAAATCATTATCATATGCTAGAAATTACGTGTTAAGTTGCGATTTTATGCGTTTTTAAGCGTTTTTGGCACTTTTGCGCATAAAGTAGTTCAAACGTGGTTTTGTTTTGCATGAAATTTGGCACACAACACTATTTGGTATATATTATTGTGTTGAAATGGTTCGAACTGAAAATCATAGTCATATGTTAGAAATTACGTGTTAAGTTGCGATTATAAGGGTTTTTAAACACTTTAGCACTTTTGCGCATAAAGTAGTTCAAACATGGTTTGTTTTGCACGAAAGTTGGGACACAACACTATTTAGTATATATTAATTTGTTGAATTGGTTAGAATTGAAAATCATAGTCATATGCTAGAAATTACGGGTTAAGTTGCGATTTTAATGGTTTTTTAGCCTTTTTGCCACTTTTGCGTATAAAGTAGCTCAAACTTGGTTTGTTTTGCACGAAATTTGGCACACAACACTATTTGGTATATATTATTGTGTTTAAGGGGTTAGAATTAAAATCATAGTCATATGCTAGATATTACGTGTTAAGTTACGATTATAACGGTTTTTAAGCGTTTTGGCCACTTTTGCGAATAAAGTAGTTCAAACTTGGTTTGTTTTACATGAAACTTGGGACACAACACTATTTAGTATATATTACTGTGTTGAAGTGGTTAGAATTGAAAATCATAGTCATATGTTAGAAATTACGGGTTAAGTTGCCATTTTATGCGTTTTTACTCGTTTTTGCCGCTTTTGCGCACAAAGTAGCTCAAACTTTGTTTGATTTGTACGAAACTTGGCACACAATATTATCTGATTTATTATTGTATTGAAGTGTTTATAATTGAAAATCATTGTCATATGCTAGAAATTACGTGTTAAGTTGCGATTTTATGCGTTTTTAAGCGTTTTTGGCACTTTTGCGCATAAAGTAGTTCAAACTTGGTTTTGTTTTGCATGAAACTTGGCACACAACACTATTCGGTATATAATATTGTGTTGAAGTGGTTCGAATTGAAAATCATAGTCATATGCTAGAAATTACGTGTTAAGTTGCGATTATAAGGGTTTTTAAGCATTTACCACTTTTGCGCATAAAGTAGTTCAAACTTGGTTTGTTTTGCACGAAACATGGGACACAAAACTATTTAGTATATATTATTGTGTTGAAGTGGTTAGAATTGAAAATCATAGTCATATGCTAGAAATTACGGGTTAAGTTGCGATTTTAATGGGTTTTTAGCGTTTTTGCCACTTTTGCACATAAAGTAGCTCAAACTTGGTTTGTTTTGCACGAAACTTGGCACACAACACTATTTGGTATATTTTATTGTGTTTAAGTGTTTAGAATTGAAAATCATAGTCATATGCTTGATATTACGTGTTAAGTTACGATTTTAAGGGTTTTTAAGCGTTTTTGCCACTTTAGCGCATAAAGTAGCTCAAACTTGGTTTGTTTTGCACTAAACTTTGCATACAACACTATTTGGTATATATTATTCTGTTGAAGTGGTTAGAAATGAAAATCATAGTCATATGTTAGAAATTACGTGTTAAGTTGCGATTATAAGGGTTTTTAAAAGTTTTTGCCACTTTTGCGCATAAAGTAGCTCAAACTTGGTTTGTTTTGCACGAAACTTGGCACACAACACCATTTAGTATATATTATTGTGTTTAAGTGGTTAGAATTGAAAATCATAGTCATATGCTAGAAATGACGCATTAAGTTACGATTTTTAGGGTTTTTAAGCGTTTTTGCCACTTTTGCGCATAAAGTAGCTCAAACTTAGTATGTTTTGCACGAAACTTGTCACACAACACTACTTGGTATATAATATTGTGTTGAAGTTGTTAGAATTGAAAATCATGGTCATATGCTTGAAATTACGTGTTAAGTTGCGATTTTATGCGTTTTTAATTGTTTTTTCCACTTTTGCACATAAAGTAGCACAAATTTTGTTTGATTAGCACGAAACTTGGCATACAACATTATTTGATATATTATTGTGTTTAATTATTTAGAATTGAAAATCATTGTCATATGCTAGAAATTACGTGTTAAGTTGCGATTTTATGCGTTTTTAAGCGTTTTTGGCAGTTTTGCGCATAAAGTAGTTGAAACTTGGTTTTGATTTGCACGAAACTTGGCACACAACACTATTTGGTATATATTATTGTGTTAAAGTGGTTAGAATTTTAAATCATAGTCATATGCTAGAAATTATGTGTTAAATTGGAATTTTATGCGTTTTTAAGTGTTTTTAGCACTTTTGCGCATAAAGTAGCTCAAACTTGGTTTGATTTGAACGAAACTTGGCACGCAACATTATATGGTATATATTATTGTGTTGAAGTGGTTCGAATTGAAAATCATTGTTATATGCTAGAAATTACGTGTTAAGTTGCGATTTTAAAGGTTTTTAAGAGTTTTTGCCACTTTTGCGCATAAAGTAGCTCAAACTTGGTTTGCTTTGCACGCAACTTGGGACACAACACTATTTAGTATATATTATTGTGTTGAAGTGATTAGAATTGAAAATCATAGTCTTATGCTAGAAATTACGGGTTAAGTTGCGATTTTAATGGTTTTTTAGCGTTTTTGCCACTTTTGCACATAAAGTAGCTCAAACTTGGTTTGTTTTGCACGAAACTTGGCACACAACACTATTTGGTATATTTTATTGTGTTTAAGTGTTTAGAATTGAAAATCATAGTCATATGCTTGATATTACGTGTTAAGTTACGATTTTAAGGGTTTTTAAGCGTTTTTGCCACTTTAGCGCATAAAGTAGCTCAAACTTGGTTTGTTTTGCACTAAACTTTGCATACAACACTATTTGGTATATATTATTCTGTTGAAGTGGTTAGAATTGAAAATCATAGTCATATGCTAGAAATTACGTGTTAAGTTGCGATTATAAGGGTTTTTAAAAGTTTTTGCCACTTTTGCACATAAAGTAGCTCAAACTTGGTTTGTTTTGCACGAAACTTGGCACACAACACCATTTAGTATATATTATTGTGTTGAAGTGGTTAGAATTGAAAATCATAGTCATATGCTAGAAATGACGCGTTAAGTTACGATTTTTAGGGTTTTTAAGCGTTTTTGCCTCTTTTGCGCATAAAGTAGCTCAAACTTAGTATGTTTTGCACGAAACTTGTCACACAACACTACTTGGTATATAATATTGTGTTGAAGTTGTTAGAATTGAAAATCATGGTCATATGCTTGAAATTACGTGTTAAGTAGCGATTTTATGCGTTTTTAATTGTTTTTTCCACTTTTGCGCATAAAGTAGCACAAACTTTGTTTGATTAGCACGAAACTTGGCATACAACATTATTTGATATATTATTGTGTTGAAGTATTTAGAAATGAAAATCATTGTCATATGCTAGAAATTACGTGTTAAGTTGCGATTTTATGCGTTTTTAAGCGTTTTTGGCTGTTTTGCGCATAAAGTAGCTCAAACTTGGTTTTGATTTGCACGAAACTTGGCACACAACACTATTTGGTATATATTATTGTGTTATAGTGGTTAGAATTTTAAATCATAGTCATATGCTAGAAATTATGTGTTAAATTGGAATTTTATGCGTTTTTAAGTGTTTTTAGCACTTTTGCGCATAAAGTAGTTCAAACTTGGTTTGATTTGAACGAAACTTGGCACGCAACATTATATGGTATATATTATTGTGTTGAAGTGGTTCAAATTGAAAATCATTGTTATATGCTAGAAATTACGTGTTAAGTTGCGATTTTAAGGGTTTTTAAGCATTTTTTCCCCTTTTGCGCATAAAGTAGCTCAAACTTGGTTTGCTTTGCACGCAACTTGGGACACAACACTATTTAGTATATATTATTGTGTTGAAGTGATTAGAATTGAAAATCATAGTCTTATGCTAGAAATTACGGGTTATGTTGCGATTTTAATGGTTTTTTAGCGTTTTTGCCACATTTGCACATAAAGTAGCTCAAAGTTGGTTTGTTTTGCACGAAACTTGGCACACAACACTATTTGGTATATTTTATTGTGTTTAAGTGTTTAGAATTGAAAATCATAGTCATATGCTTGATATTACGTGTTAAGTTACGATTTTAAGGGTTTTTTTAGCGTTTTTGCCACTTTAGCGCATAAAGTAGCTCAAACTTGGTTTGTTTTGCACTAAACTTTGCATACAACACTATTTGGTATATATTATTCTGTTGAAGTGGTTAGAAATGAAAATCATAGTCATATGCTAGAAATTACGTGTTAAGTTGCGATTATAAGGGTTTTTAAAAGTTTTTTGCCACTTTTGCACATAAAGTAGCTCAAACTTGGTTTGTTTTGCACGAAATTTGGCACACAACACCATTTAGTATATATTATTGTGTTGAAGTGGTTAGAATTGAAAATCATAGTCATATGCTAGAAATTACGTGTTAAGTTGCGATTATAAGGGTTTTTAAGCATTTACCACTTTTGCGCATAAAGTAGTTCAAACTTGGTTTGTTTTGCACGAAACATGGGACACAAAACTATTTAGTATATATTATTGTGTTGAAGTGGTTAGAATTGAAAATCATAGTCATATGCTAGAAATTACGGGTTAAGTTGCGATTTTAATGGGTTTTTAGCGTTTTTGCCACTTTTGCACATAAAGTAGCTCAAACTTGGTTTGTTTTGCACGAAACTTGGCACACAACACTATTTGGTATATTTTATTGTGTTTAAGTGTTTAGAATTGAAAATCATAGTCATATGCTTGATATTACGTGTTAAGTTACGATTTTAAGGGTTTTTAAGCGTTTTTGCCACTTTAGCGCATAAAGTAGCTCAAACTTGGTTTGTTTTGCACTAAACTTTGCATACAACACTATTTGGTATATATTATTCTGTTGAAGTGGTTAGAAATGAAAATCATAGTCATATGTTAGAAATTACGTGTTAAGTTGCGATTATAAGGGTTTTTAAAAGTTTTTGCCACTTTTGCGCATAAAGTAGCTCAAACTTGGTTTGTTTTGCACGAAACTTGGCACACAACACCATTTAGTATATATTATTGTGTTTAAGTGGTTAGAATTGAAAATCATAGTCATATGCTAGAAATGACGCATTAAGTTACGATTTTTAGGGTTTTTAAGCGTTTTTGCCACTTTTGCGCATAAAGTAGCTCAAACTTAGTATGTTTTGCACGAAACTTGTCACACAACACTACTTGGTATATAATATTGTGTTGAAGTTGTTAGAATTGAAAATCATGGTCATATGCTTGAAATTACGTGTTAAGTTGCGATTTTATGCGTTTTTAATTGTTTTTTCCACTTTTGCACATAAAGTAGCACAAATTTTGTTTGATTAGCACGAAACTTGGCATACAACATTATTTGATATATTATTGTGTTTAATTATTTAGAATTGAAAATCATTGTCATATGCTAGAAATTACGTGTTAAGTTGCGATTTTATGCGTTTTTAAGCGTTTTTGGCAGTTTTGCGCATAAAGTAGTTGAAACTTGGTTTTGATTTGCACGAAACTTGGCACACAACACTATTTGGTATATATTATTGTGTTAAAGTGGTTAGAATTTTAAATCATAGTCATATGCTAGAAATTATGTGTTAAATTGGAATTTTATGCGTTTTTAAGTGTTTTTAGCACTTTTGCGCATAAAGTAGCTCAAACTTGGTTTGATTTGAACGAAACTTGGCACGCAACATTATATGGTATATATTATTGTGTTGAAGTGGTTCGAATTGAAAATCATTGTTATATGCTAGAAATTACGTGTTAAGTTGCGATTTTAAAGGTTTTTAAGAGTTTTTGCCACTTTTGCGCATAAAGTAGCTCAAACTTGGTTTGCTTTGCACGCAACTTGGGACACAACACTATTTAGTATATATTATTGTGTTGAAGTGATTAGAATTGAAAATCATAGTCTTATGCTAGAAATTACGGGTTAAGTTGCGATTTTAATGGTTTTTTAGCGTTTTTGCCACTTTTGCACATAAAGTAGCTCAAACTTGGTTTGTTTTGCACGAAACTTGGCACACAACACTATTTGGTATATTTTATTGTGTTTAAGTGTTTAGAATTGAAAATCATAGTCATATGCTTGATATTACGTGTTAAGTTACGATTTTAAGGGTTTTTAAGCGTTTTTGCCACTTTAGCGCATAAAGTAGCTCAAACTTGGTTTGTTTTGCACTAAACTTTGCATACAACACTATTTGGTATATATTATTCTGTTGAAGTGGTTAGAATTGAAAATCATAGTCATATGCTAGAAATTACGTGTTAAGTTGCGATTATAAGGGTTTTTAAAAGTTTTTGCCACTTTTGCACATAAAGTAGCTCAAACTTGGTTTGTTTTGCACGAAACTTGGCACACAACACCATTTAGTATATATTATTGTGTTGAAGTGGTTAGAATTGAAAATCATAGTCATATGCTAGAAATGACGCGTTAAGTTACGATTTTTAGGGTTTTTAAGCGTTTTTGCCTCTTTTGCGCATAAAGTAGCTCAAACTTAGTATGTTTTGCACGAAACTTGTCACACAACACTACTTGGTATATAATATTGTGTTGAAGTTGTTAGAATTGAAAATCATGGTCATATGCTTGAAATTACGTGTTAAGTAGCGATTTTATGCGTTTTTAATTGTTTTTTCCACTTTTGCGCATAAAGTAGCACAAACTTTGTTTGATTAGCACGAAACTTGGCATACAACATTATTTGATATATTATTGTGTTGAAGTATTTAGAAATGAAAATCATTGTCATATGCTAGAAATTACGTGTTAAGTTGCGATTTTATGCGTTTTTAAGCGTTTTTGGCTGTTTTGCGCATAAAGTAGCTCAAACTTGGTTTTGATTTGCACGAAACTTGGCACACAACACTATTTGGTATATATTATTGTGTTATAGTGGTTAGAATTTTAAATCATAGTCATATGCTAGAAATTATGTGTTAAATTGGAATTTTATGCGTTTTTAAGTGTTTTTAGCACTTTTGCGCATAAAGTAGTTCAAACTTGGTTTGATTTGAACGAAACTTGGCACGCAACATTATATGGTATATATTATTGTGTTGAAGTGGTTCAAATTGAAAATCATTGTTATATGCTAGAAATTACGTGTTAAGTTGCGATTTTAAGGGTTTTTAAGCATTTTTTCCCCTTTTGCGCATAAAGTAGCTCAAACTTGGTTTGCTTTGCACGCAACTTGGGACACAACACTATTTAGTATATATTATTGTGTTGAAGTGATTAGAATTGAAAATCATAGTCTTATGCTAGAAATTACGGGTTATGTTGCGATTTTAATGGTTTTTTAGCGTTTTTGCCACATTTGCACATAAAGTAGCTCAAAGTTGGTTTGTTTTGCACGAAACTTGGCACACAACACTATTTGGTATATTTTATTGTGTTTAAGTGTTTAGAATTGAAAATCATAGTCATATGCTTGATATTACGTGTTAAGTTACGATTTTAAGGGTTTTTTAGTGTTTTTGCCACTTTAGCGCATAAAGTAGCTCAAACTTGGTTTGTTTTGCACTAAACTTTGCATACAACACTATTTGGTATATATTATTCTGTTGAAGTGGTTAGAAATGAAAATCATAGTCATATGCTAGAAATTACGTGTTAAGTTGCGATTATAAGGGTTTTTAAAAGTTTTTTGCCACTTTTGCACATAAAGTAGCTCAAACTTGGTTTGTTTTGCACGAAATTTGGCACACAACACCATTTAGTATATATTATTGTGTTGAAGTGGTTAGAATTGAAAATCATAGTCATATGCTAGAAATGACGCGTTAAGTTACGATTTTTAGGGTTTTTAAGCGTTTTTGCCACTTTTGCGCATAAAGTAGCTCAAACTTAGTATGTTTTGCACGAAACTTGGCACACAACACTACTTGGTATATAATATTGTGTTGAAGTTTTTAGAATTGAAAATCATGGTCATATGCTTAAAATTACGTGTTAAGTTGCGATTTTATGCGTTTTTAATTGTTTTTTCCACTTTTGCGCATAAAGTAGCACAAACTTTGTTTGATTAGCACGAAACTTGGCATACAACATTATTTGATATATTATTGTGTTTAATTATTTACAATTGAAAATCATTGTCATATGCTAGAAATTACGTGTTAAGTTGCGATTTTATGCGTTTTTAAGCGTTTTTGGCTGTTTTGCGCATAATGTAGCTCAAACTTGGTTTTGATTTGCACGAAACTTGGCACACAACACTATTTGGTATATATTATTGTGTTAAAGTGGTTAGAATTTTAAATCATAGTCATATGCTAGAAATTATGTGTTAAATTGGAATTTTATGCGTTTTTAAGTGTTTTTAGCACTTTTGCGCATAAAGTAGCTCAAACTTGGATTGATTTGAACGAAACTTGGCACGCAAAATTATATGGTATATATTACTGTGTTGAAGTGGTTCAAATTGAAAATCATTGTTATATGCTAGAAATTACGTGTTAAGTTGCGATTTTAAGGGTTTTTAAGCATTTTTTCCCCTTTTGCGCATAAAGTAGCTCAAACTTGGTTTGTTTTGCACTAAACTTTGCATACAACACTATTTGGTATATATTATTCTGTTGAAGTGGTTAGAAATGAAAATCATAGTCATATGCTAGAAATTACGTGTTAAGTTGCGATTATAAGGGTTTTTAAAAGTTTTTGCCACTTTTGCGCATAAAGTAGCTCAAACTTGGTTTGTTTTGCACGAAACTTGGAACACAACACCATTTAGTATATATTATTGTGTTGAAGTGGTTAGAATTGAAAATCATAGTCATATGCTAGAAATGACGCGTTAAGTTACGATTTTTAGGGTTTTTAAGCGTTTTTGCCTCTTTTGCGCATAAAGTAGCTCAAACTTAGTATGTTTTGCACGAAACTTGTCACACAACACTACTTGGTATATAATATTGTGTTGAAGTTGTTAGAATTGAAAATCATGGTCATATGCTTGAAATTACGTGTTAAGTAGCGATTTTATGCGTTTTTAATTGTTTTTTCCACTTTTGCGCATAAAGTAGCACAAACTTTGTTTGATTAGCACGAAACTTGGCATACAACATTATTTGATATATTATTGTGTTGAAGTATTTAGAAATGAAAATCATTGTCATATGCTAGAAATTACGTGTTAAGTTGCGATTTTATGCGTTTTTAAGCGTTTTTGGCTGTTTTGCGCATAAAGTAGCTCAAACTTGGTTTTGATTTGCACGAAACTTGGCACACAACACTATTTGGTATATATTATTGTGTTATAGTGGTTAGAATTTTAAATCATAGTCATATGCTAGAAATTATGTGTTAAATTGGAATTTTATGCGTTTTTAAGTGTTTTTAGCACTTTTGCGCATAAAGTAGTTCAAACTTGGTTTGATTTGAACGAAACTTGGCACGCAACATTATATGGTATATATTATTGTGTTGAAGTGGTTCAAATTGAAAATCATTGTTATATGCTAGAAATTACGTGTTAAGTTGCGATTTTAAGGGTTTTTAAGCATTTTTTCCCCTTTTGCGCATAAAGTAGCTCAAACTTGGTTTGCTTTGCACGCAACTTGGGACACAACACTATTTAGTATATATTATTGTGTTGAAGTGATTAGAATTGAAAATCATAGTCTTATGCTAGAAATTACGGGTTATGTTGCGATTTTAATGGTTTTTTAGCGTTTTTGCCACATTTGCACATAAAGTAGCTCAAAGTTGGTTTGTTTTGCACGAAACTTGGCACACAACACTATTTGGTATATTTTATTGTGTTTAAGTGTTTAGAATTGAAAATCATAGTCATATGCTTGATATTACGTGTTAAGTTACGATTTTAAGGGTTTTTTAGCGTTTTTGCCACTTTAGCGCATAAAGTAGCTCAAACTTGGTTTGTTTTGCACTAAACTTTGCATACAACACTATTTGGTATATATTATTCTGTTGAAGTGGTTAGAAATGAAAATCATAGTCATATGCTAGAAATTACGTGTTAAGTTGCGATTATAAGGGTTTTTAAAAGTTTTTTGCCACTTTTGCACATAAAGTAGCTCAAACTTGGTTTGTTTTGCACGAAATTTGGCACACAACACCATTTAGTATATATTATTGTGTTGAAGTGGTTAGAATTGAAAATCATAGTCATATGCTAGAAATGACGCGTTAAGTTACGATTTTTAGGGTTTTTAAGCGTTTTTGCCACTTTTGCGCATAAAGTAGCTCAAACTTAGTATGTTTTGCACGAAACTTGGCACACAACACTACTTGGTATATAATATTGTGTTGAAGTTTTTAGAATTGAAAATCATGGTCATATGCTTAAAATTACGTGTTAAGTTGCGATTTTATGCGTTTTTAATTGTTTTTTTCCACTTTTGCGCATAAAGTAGCACAAACTTTGTTTGATTAGCACGAAACTTGGCATACAACATTATTTGATATATTATTGTGTTTAATTATTTACAATTGAAAATCATTGTCATATGCTAGAAATTACGTGTTAAGTTGCGATTTTATGCGTTTTTAAGCGTTTTTGGCTGTTTTGCGCATAATGTAGCTCAAACTTGGTTTTGATTTGCACGAAACTTGGCACACAACACTATTTGGTATATATTATTGTGTTAAAGTGGTTAGAATTTTAAATCATAGTCATATGCTAGAAATTATGTGTTAAATTGGAATTTTATGCGTTTTTAAGTGTTTTTAGCACTTTTGCGCATAAAGTAGCTCAAACTTGGATTGATTTGAACGAAACTTGGCACGCAAAATTATATGGTATATATTACTGTGTTGAAGTGGTTCAAATTGAAAATCATTGTTATATGCTAGAAATTACGTGTTAAGTTGCGATTTTAAGGGTTTTTAAGCATTTTTTCCCCTTTTGCGCATAAAGTAGCTCAAACTTGGTTTGTTTTGCACTAAACTTTGCATACAACACTATTTGGTATATATTATTCTGTTGAAGTGGTTAGAAATGAAAATCATAGTCATATGCTAGAAATTACGTGTTAAGTTGCGATTATAAGGGTTTTTAAAAGTTTTTGCCACTTTTGCGCATAAAGTAGCTCAAACTTGGTTTGTTTTGCACGAAACTTGGCACACAACACCATTTAGTATATATTATTGTGTTGAAGTGGTTAGAATTGAAAATCATAGTCATATGCTAGAAATGACGCGTTAAGTTACGATTTTTAGGGTTTTTAAGCGTTTTTGCCTCTTTTGCGCATAAAGTAGCTCAAACTTAGTATGTTTTGCACGAAACTTGTCACACAACACTACTTGGTATATAATATTGTGTTGAAGTTGTTAGAATTGAAAATCATGGTCATATGCTTGAAATTACGTGTTAAGTTGCGATTTTATGCGTTTTTAATTGTTTTTTCCACTTTTGCGCATAAAGTAGCACAAACTTTGTTTGAATAGCACGAAACTTGGCATACAACATTATTTGATATATTATTGTGTTGAAGTATTTAGAAATGAAAATCATTGTCATATGCTAGAAATTACGTGTTAAGTTGCGATTTTATGCGTTTTTAAGCGTTTTTGGCTGTTTTGCGCATAAAGTAGCTCAAACTTGGTTTTGATTTGCACGAAACTTGGCACACAACACTATTTGGTATATATTATTGTGTTATAGTGGTTAGAATTTTAAATCATAGTCATATGCTAGAAATTATGTGTTAAATTGGAATTTTATGCGTTTTTAAGTGTTTTTAGCACTTTTGCGCATAAAGTAGCTCAAACTTGGTTTGATTTGAACGAAACTTGGCACGCAACATTATATGGTATATATTATTGTGTTGAAGTGGTTCAAATTGAAAATCATTGTTATATGCTAGAAATTACGTGTTAAGTTGCGATTTTAAGGGTTTTTAAGCATTTTTTCCCCTTTTGCGCATAAAGTAGCTCAAACTTGGTTTGCTTTGCACGCAACTTGGGACACAACACTATTTAGTATATATTATTGTGTTGAAGTGATTAGAATTGAAAATCATAGTCTTATGCTAGAAATTACGGGTTATGTTGCGATTTTAATGGTTTTTTAGCGTTTTTGCCACATTTGCACATAAAGTAGCTCAAAGTTGGTTTGTTTTGCACGAAACTTGGCACACAACACTATTTGGTATATTTTATTGTGTTTAAGTGTTTAGAATTGAAAATCATAGTCATATGCTTGATATTACGTGTTAAGTTACGATTTTAAGGGTTTTTTAGCGTTTTTGCCACTTTAGCGCATAAAGTAGCTCAAACTTGGTTTGTTTTGCACTAAACTTTGCATACAACACTATTTGGTATATATTATTCTGTTGAAGTGGTTAGAAATGAAAATCATAGTCATATGCTAGAAATTACGTGTTAAGTTGCGATTATAAGGGTTTTTAAAAGTTTTTTGCCACTTTTGCACATAAAGTAGCTCAAACTTGGTTTGTTTTGCACGAAATTTGGCACACAACACCATTTAGTATATATTATTGTGTTGAAGTGGTTAGAATTGAAAATCATAGTCATATGCTAGAAATGACGCGTTAAGTTACGATTTTTAGGGTTTTTAAGCGTTTTTGCCACTTTTGCGCATAAAGTAGCTCAAACTTAGTATGTTTTGCACGAAACTTGGCACACAACACTACTTGGTATATAATATTGTGTTGAAGTTTTTAGAATTGAAAATCATGGTCATATGCTTAAAATTACGTGTTAAGTTGCGATTTTATGCGTTTTTAATTGTTTTTTCCACTTTTGCGCATAAAGTAGCACAAACTTTGTTTGATTAGCACGAAACTTGGCATACAACATTATTTGATATATTATTGTGTTTAATTATTTACAATTGAAAATCATTGTCATATGCTAGAAATTACGTGTTAAGTTGCGATTTTATGCGTTTTTAAGCGTTTTTGGCTGTTTTGCGCATAATGTAGCTCAAACTTGGTTTTGATTTGCACGAAACTTGGCACACAACACTATTTGGTATATATTATTGTGTTAAAGTGGTTAGAATTTTAAATCATAGTCATATGCTAGAAATTATGTGTTAAATTGGAATTTTATGCGTTTTTAAGTGTTTTTAGCACTTTTGCGCATAAAGTAGCTCAAACTTGGATTGATTTGAACGAAACTTGGCACGCAAAATTATATGGTATATATTACTGTGTTGAAGTGGTTCAAATTGAAAATCATTGTTATATGCTAGAAATTACGTGTTAAGTTGCGATTTTAAGGGTTTTTAAGCATTTTTTCCCCTTTTGCGCATAAAGTAGCTCAAACTTGGTTTGTTTTGCACTAAACTTTGCATACAACACTATTTGGTATATATTATTCTGTTGAAGTGGTTAGAAATGAAAATCATAGTCATATGCTAGAAATTACGTGTTAAGTTGCGATTATAAGGGTTTTTAAAAGTTTTTGCCACTTTTGCGCATAAAGTAGCTCAAACTTGGTTTGTTTTGCACGAAACTTGGAACACAACACCATTTAGTATATATTATTGTGTTGAAGTGGTTAGAATTGAAAATCATAGTCATATGCTAGAAATGACGCGTTAAGTTACGATTTTTAGGGTTTTTAAGCGTTTTTGCCTCTTTTGCGCATAAAGTAGCTCAAACTTAGTATGTTTTGCACGAAACTTGTTACACAACACTACTTGGTATATAATATTGTGTTGAAGTTGTTAGAATTGAAAATCATGGTCATATGCTTGAAATTACGTGTTAAGTTGCGATTTTATGCGTTTTTAATTGTTTTTTCCACTTTTGCGCATAAAGTAGCACAAACTTTGTTTGAATAGCACGAAACTTGGCATACAACATTATTTGATATATTATTGTGTTGAAGTATTTAGAAATGAAAAGCATTGTCATATGCTAGAAATTACGTGTTAAGTTGCGATTTTATGCGTTTTTTAAGCGTTTTTGGCTGTTTTGCGCATAAAGTAGCTCAAACTTGGTTTTGATTTGCACGAAACTTGGCACACAACACTATTTGGTATATATTATTGTGTTATAGTGGTTAGAATTTTAAATCATAGTCATATGCTAGAAATTATGTGTTAAATTGGAATTTTATGCGTTTTTAAGTGTTTTTAGCACTTTTGCGCATAAAGTAGCTCAAACTTGGTTTGATTTGAACGAAACTTGGCACGCAACATTATATGATATATATTATTGTGTTGAAGTGGTTCAAATTGAAAATCATTGTTATATGCTAGAAATTACGTGTTAAGTTGCGATTTTAAGGGTTTTTAAGCATTTTTTCCCCTTTTGCGCATAAAGTAGCTCAAACTTGGTTTGCTTTGCACGCAACTTGGGACACAACACTATTTAGTATATATTATTGTGTTGAAGTGATTAGAATTGAAAATCATAGTCTTATGCTAGAAATTACGGGTTATGTTGCGATTTTAATGGTTTTTTTAGCGTTTTTGCCACATTTGCACATAAAGTAGCTCAAAGTTGGTTTGTTTTGCACGAAACTTGGCACACAACACTATTTGGTATATTTTATTGTGTTTAAGTGTTTAGAATTGAAAATCATAGTCATATGCTTGATATTACGTGTTCAGTTACGATTTTAAGGGTTTTTTAGCGTTTTTGCCACTTTAGCGCATAAAGTAGCTCAAACTTGGTTTGTTTTGCACTAAACTTTGCATACAACACTATTTGGTATATATTATTCTGTTGAAGTGGTTAGAAATGAAAATCATAGTCATATGCTAGAAATTACGTGTTAAGTTGCGATTATAAGGGTTTTTAAAAGTTTTTTGCCACTTTTGCACATAAAGTAGCTCAAACTTGGTTTGTTTTGCACGAAATTTGGCACACAACACCATTTAGTATATATTATTGTGTTGAAGTGGTTAGAATAGAAAATCATAGTCATATGCTAGAAATGACGCGTTAAGTTACGATTTTTAGGGTTTTTAAGCGTTTTTGCCACTTTTGCGCATAAAGTAGCTCAAACTTAGTATGTTTTGCACGAAACTTGGCACACAACACTACTTGGTATATAATATTGTGTTGAAGTTTTTAGAATTGAAAATCATGGTCATATGCTTAAAATTACGTGTTAAGTTGCGATTTTATGCGTTTTTAATTGTTTTTTCCACTTTTGCGCATAAAGTAGCACAAACTTTGTTTGATTAGCACGAAACTTGGCATACAACATTATTTGATATATTATTGTGTTTAATTATTTAGAATTGAAAATCATTGTCATATGCTAGAAATTACGTGTTAAGTTGCGATTTTATGCGTTTTTAAGCGTTTTTGGCTGTTTTGCGCATAATGTAGCTCAAACTTGGTTTTGATTTGCACTAAACTTGGCACACAACACTATTTGGTATATATTATTGTGTTAAAGTGGTTAGAATTTTAAATCATAGTCATATGCTAGAAATTATGTGTTAAATTGGAATTTTATGCGTTTTTAAGTGTTTTTAGCACTTTTGCGCATAAAGTAGCTCAAACTTGGATTGATTTGAACGAAACTTGGCACGCAAAATTATATGGTATATATTACTGTGTTGAAGTGGTTCAAATTGAAAATCATTGTTATATGCTAGAAATTACGTGTTAAGTTGCGATTTTAAGGGTTTTTAAGCATTTTTTCCCCTTTTGCGCATAAAGTAGCTCAAACTTGGTTTGTTTTGCACTAAACTTTGCATACAACACTATTTGGTATATATTATTCTGTTGAAGTGGTTAGAAATGAAAATCATAGTCATATGCTAGAAATTACGTGTTAAGTTGCGATTATAAGGGTTTTTAAAAGTTTTTGCCACTTTTGCGCATAAAGTAGCTCAAACTTGGTTTGTTTTGCACGAAACTTGGCACACAACACCATTTAGTATATATTATTGTGTTGAAGTGGTTAGAATTGAAAATCATAGTCATATGCTAGAAATGACGCGTTAAGTTACGATTTTTAGGGTTTTTAAGCGTTTTTGCCTCTTTTGCGCATAAAGTAGCTCAAACTTAGTATGTTTTGCACGAAACTTGTCACACAACACTACTTGGTATATAATATTGTGTTGAAGTTGTTAGAATTGAAAATCATGGTCATATGCTTGAAATTACGTGTTAAGTTGCGATTTTATGCGTTTTTAATTGTTTTTTCCACTTTTGCGCATAAAGTAGCACAAACTTTGTTTGAATAGCACGAAACTTGGCATACAACATTATTTGATATATTATTGTGTTGAAGTATTTAGAAATGAAAATCATTGTCATATGCTAGAAATTACGTGTTAAGTTGCGATTTGATGCGTTTTTTAAGCGTTTTTGGCTGTTTTGCGCATAAAGTAGCTCAAACTTGGTTTTGATTTGCACGAAACTTGGCACACAACACTATTTGGTATATATTATTGTGTTATAGTGGTTAGAATTTTAAATCATAGTCATATGCTAGAAATTATGTGTTAAATTGGAATTTTATGCGTTTTTAAGTGTTTTTAGCACTTTTGCGCATAAAGTAGCTCAAACTTGGTTTGATTTGAACGAAACTTGGCACGCAACATTATATGGTATATATTATTGTGTTGAAGTGGTTCAAATTGAAAATCATTGTTATATGCTAGAAATTACGTGTTAAGTTGCGATTTTAAGGGTTTTTAAGCATTTTTTCTCCTTTTGCGCATAAAGTAGCTCAAACTTGGTTTGCTTTGCACGCAACTTGGGACACAACACTATTTAGTATATATTATTGTGTTGAAGTGATTAGAATTGAAAATCATAGTCTTATGCTAGAAATTACGGGTTATGTTGCGATTTTAATGGTTTTTTAGCGTTTTTGCCACATTTGCACATAAAGTAGCTCAAAGTTGGTTTGTTTTGCACGAAACTTGGCACACAACACTATTTGGTATATTTTATTGTGTTTAAGTGTTTAGAATTGAAAATCATAGTCATATGCTTGATATTACGTGTTAAGTTACGATTTTAAGGGTTTTTTAGCGTTTTTGCCACTTTAGCGCATAAAGTAGCTCAAACTTGGTTTGTTTTGCACTAAACTTTGCATACAACACTATTTGGTATATATTATTCTGTTGAAGTGGTTAGAAATGAAAATCATAGTCATATGCTAGAAATTACGTGTTAAGTTGCGATTATAAGGGTTTTTAAAAGTTTTTTGCCACTTTTGCACATAAAGTAGCTCAAACTTGGTTTGTTTTGCACGAAATTTGGCACACAACACCATTTAGTATATATTATTGTGTTGAAGTGGTTAGAATTGAAAATCATAGTCATATGCTAGAAATGACGCGTTAAGTTACGATTTTTAGGGTTTTTAAGCGTTTTTGCCACTTTTGCGCATAAAGTAGCTCAAACTTAGTATGTTTTGCACGAAACTTGGCACACAACACTACTTGGTATATAATATTGTGTTGAAGTTTTTAGAATTGAAAATCATGGTCATATGCTTAAAATTACGTGTTAAGTTGCGATTTTATGCGTTTTTAATTGTTTTTTCCACTTTTGCGCATAAAGTAGCACAAACTTTGTTTGATTAGCACGAAACTTGGCATACAACATTATTTGATATATTATTGTGTTTAATTATTTAGAATTGAAAATCATTGTCATATGCTAGAAATTACGTGTTAAGTTGCGATTTTATGCGTTTTTAAGCGTTTTTGGCTGTTTTGCGCATAATGTAGCTCAAACTTGGTTTTGATTTGCACGAAACTTGGCACACAACACTATTTGGTATATATTATTGTGTTAAAGTGGTTAGAATTTTAAATCATAGTCATATGCTAGAAATTATGTGTTAAATTGGAATTTTATGCGTTTTTAAGTGTTTTTAGCACTTTTGCGCATAAAGTAGCTCAAACTTGGATTGATTTGAACGAAACTTGGCACGCAACATTATATGGTATATATTACTGTGTTGAAGTGGTTCAAATTGAAAATCATTGTTATATGCTAGAAATTACGTGTTAAGTTGCGATTTTAAGGGTTTTTAAGCATTTTTTCCCCTTTTGCGCATAAAGTAGCTCAAACTTGGTTTGTTTTGCAATAAACTTTGCATACAACACTATTTGGTATATATTATTCTGTTGAAGTGGTTAGAAATGAAAATCATAGTCATATGCTAGAAATTACGTGTTAAGTTGCGATTATAAGGGTTTTTAAAAGTTTTTGCCACTTTTGCACATAAAGTAGCTCAAACTTGGTTTGTTTTGCACGAAACTTGGCACACAACACCATTTAGTATATATTATTGTGTTGAAGTGGTTAGAATTGAAAATCATAGTCATATGCTAGAAATGACGCGTTAAGTTATGATTTTTAGGGTTTTTAAGCGTTTTTGCCTCTTTTGCGCATAAAGTAGCTCAAACTTAGTATGTTTTGCACGAAACTTGTCACACAACACTACTTGGTATATAATATTGTGTTGAAGTTTTTAGAATTGAAAATCATGGTCATATGCTTGAAATTACGTGTTAAGTTTCGATTTTATGCGTTTTTAATTGTTTTTTCCACTTTTGCGCATAAAGTAGCACAAACTTTGTTTGATTAGCACGAAACTTGGCATACAACATTATTTGATATATTATTGTGTTGAAGTATTTAGAAATGAAAATCATTGTCATATGCTAGAAATTACGTGTTAAGTTGCGATTTTATGCGTTTTTAAGCATTTTTGGCTGTTTTGCGCATAAAGTAGCTCAAACTTGGTTTTGATTTGCACGAAACTTGGCACACAACACTATTTGGTATATATTATTGTATTAAAGTGGTTAGAATTTTAAATCATAGTCATATGCTAGAAATTATGTGTTAAATTGGAATTTTATGCGTTTTTAAGTGTTTTTAGCACTTTTGCGCATAAAGTAGCTCAAACTTGGTTTGCTTTGCACGCAACTTGGGACACAACACTATTTAGTATATATTATTGTGTTGAAGTGATTAGAATTGAAAATCATAGTCTTATGCTAGAAATTACGGGTTAAGTTGCGATTTTAATGGTTTTCTAGCGTTTTTGCCACTTTTGCACATAAAGTAGCTCAAAGTTGGTTTGTTTTGCACGAAACTTGGCACACAACACTATTTGGTATATTTTATTGTGTTTAAGTGTTTAGAATTGAAAATCATAGTCATATGCTTGATATTACGTGTTAAGTTACGATTTTAAGGGTTTTTAAGCGTTTTTGCCACTTTAGCGCATAAAGTAGCTCAAACTTGGTTTGTTTTGCAATAAACTTTGCATACAACACTATTTGGTATATATTATTCTGTTGAAGTGGTTAGAAATGAAAATCATAGTCATATGCTAGAAATTACGTGTTAAGTTGCGATTATAAGGGTTTTTAAAAGTTTTTGCCACTTTTGCGCATAAAGTAGCTCAAACTTGGTTTGTTTTGCACGAAACTTGGCACACAACACCATTTAGTATATATTATTGTGTTGAAGTGGTTAGAATTGAAAATCATAGTCATATGCTAGAAATGACGCGTTAAGTTACGATTTTTAGGGTTTTTAAGCGTTTTTGCCTCTTTTGCGCATAAAGTAGCTCAAACTTAGTATGTTTTGCACGAAACTTGTCACACAACACTACTTGGTATATAATATTGTGTTGAAGTTGTTAGAATTGAAAATCATGGTCATATGCTTGAAATTACGTGTTAAGTTGCGATTTTATGCGTTTTTAATTGTTTTTTCCACTTTTGCGCATAAAGTAGCACAAACTTTGTTTGATTAGCACGAAACTTGGCATACAACATTATTTGATATATTATTGTGTTGAAGTATTTAGAAATGAAAATCATTGTCATATGCTAGAAATTACGTGTTAAGTTGCGATTTTATGCGTTTTTAAGTGTTTTTGGCTGTTTTGCGCATCAAGTAGCTCAAACTTGGTTTTGATTTGCACGAAACTTGGCACACAACACTATTTGGTATATATTATTGTGTTAAAGTGGTTAGAATTTTAAATCATAGTCATATGCTAGAAATTATGTGTTAAATTGGAATTTTATGCATTTTTTAGTGTTTTTAGCACTTTTGCGCATAAAGTAGCTCAAACTTGGTTTGATTTGAACGAAACTTGGCACGCAACATTATATGGTATATATTATTGTGTTGAAGTGGTTCAAATTGAAAATCATTGTTATATGCTAGAAATTACGTGTTAAGTTGCGATTTTAAGGGTTTTTAAGCATTTTTTCCCCTTTTGCGCATAAAGTAGCTCAAACTTGGTTTGCTTTGCACGCAACTTTGGACACAACACTATTTAGTATATATTATTGTGTTGAAGTGATTAGAATTGAAAATCATAGTCTTATGCTAGAAATTACGGGTTAAGTTGCGATTTTAATGGTTTTTTAGCGTTTTTGCCACTTTTGCACATAAAGTAGCTCAAAGTTGGTTTGTTTTGCACGAAACTTGGCACACAACACTATTTGGTATATTTTATTGTGTTTAAGTGTTTAGAATTGAAAATCATAGTCATATGCTTGATATTACGTGTTAAGTTACGATTTTAAGGGTTTTTAAGCGTTTTTGCCACTTTAGCGCATAAAGTAGCTCAAACTTGGTTTGTTTTGCACTAAACTTTGCATACAACACTATTTGGTATATATTATTCTGTTGAAGTGGTTAGAAATGAAAATCATAGTCATATGCTAGAAATTACGTGTTAAGTTGCGATTATAAGGGTTTTTAAAAGTTTTTGCCACTTTTGCACATAAAGTAGCTCAAACTTGGTTTGTTTTGCACGAAACTTGGCACACAACACCATTTAGTATATATTATTGTGTTGAAGTGGTTAGAATTGAAAATCATAGTCATATGCTAGAAATGACGCGTTAAGTTACGATTTTTAGGGCTTTTAAGCGTTTTTGCCACTTTTGCGCATAAAGTAGCTCAAACTTAGTATGTTTTGCACGAAACTTGTCACACAACACTACTTGGTATATAATATTGTGTTGAAGTTGTTAGAATTGAAAATCATGGTCATATTCTTGAAATTACGTGTTAAGTTGCGATTTTATGCGTTTTTAATTGTTTTTTCCACTTTTGCGCATAAAGTAGCACAAACTTTGTTTGATTAGCACGAAACTTGGCATACAACATTATTTGATATATTATTGTGTTGAAGTATTTAGAAATGAAAATCATTGTCAAATGCTAGAAATTACGTGTTAAGTTGCGATTTTATGCGTTTTTAAGCGTTTTTGGCTGTTTTGCGCATAAAGTAGCTCAAACTTGGTTTGGATTTGCACGAAACTTGGCACACAACACTATTTGGTATATATTATTGTGTTAAAGTGGTTAGAATTTTAAATCATAGTCATATGCTAGAAATTATGTGTTAAATTAGAATTTTATGCGTTTTTAAGTGTTTTTAGCACTTTTGCGCATAAAGTAGCTCAAACTTGGTTTGATTTGAATGAAACTTGGCACGCAACATTATATGGTATATATTATTGTGTTGAAGTGGTTCAAATTGAAAATCATTGTTATATGCTAGAAATTACGTGTTAAGTTGCGATTTTAAGGGTTTTTAAGCATTTTTTCCCCTTTTGCGCATAAAGTAGCTCAAACTTGGTTTGCTTTGCACGCAACTTGGGACACAACACTATTTAGTATATATTATTGTGTTGAAGTGATTAGAATTGAAAATCATAGTCTTATGCTAGAAATTACGGGTTAAGTCGCGATTTTAATGGTTTTTTAGCGTTTTTGCCACTTTTGCACATAAAGTAGCTCAAAGTTGGTTTGTTTTGCACGAAACTTGGCACACAACACTATTTGGTATATTTAATTGTGTTTAAGTGTTTAGAATTGAAAATCATAGTCATATGCTTGATATTACGTGTTAAGTTACGATTTTAAGGGTTTTTAAGCGTTTTTGCCACTTTAGCGCATAAAGTAGCTCAAACTTGGTTTGTTTTGCACTAAACTTTGCATACAACACTATTTGGTATATATTATTCTGTTGAAGTGGTTAGAAATGAAAATCATAGTCATATGCTAGAAATTACGTGTTAAGTTGCGATTATAAGGGTTTTTAAAAGTTTTTGCCACTTTTGCACATAAAGTAGCTCAAACTTGGTTTGTTTTGCACGAAACTTGGCACACAACACCATTTAGTATATATTATTGTGTTGAAGTGGTTAGAATTGAAAATCATAGTCATATGCTAGAAATGACGCGTTAAGTTACGATTTTTAGGGTTTTTTAGCGTTTTTGCCACTTTTGCGCATAAAGTAGCTCAAACTTAGTATGTTTTGCACGAAACTTGGCACACAACACTACTTGGTATATAATATTGTGTTGAAGTTGTTAGAATTGAAAATCATGGTCATATTCTTGAAATTACGTGTTAAGTTGCGATTTTATGCGTTTTTAATTATTTTTTCCACTTTTGCGCATAAAGTAGCACAAACTTTGTTTGATTAGCACGAAACTTGGCATACAACATTATTTGATATATTATTGTGTTTAATTATTTAGAATTGAAAATCATTGTCATATGCTAGAAATTACGTGTTAAGTTGCGATTTTATGCGTTTTTAAGCGTTTTTGGCAGTTTTGCGCATAAAGTAGCTCAAACTTGGTTTTGATTTGCACGAAACTTGGCACACAACACTATTTGGTATATATTATTGTGTTAAAGTGGTTAGAATTTTAAATCATAGTCATATGCTAGAAATTATGTGTTAAATTGGAATTTTATGCGTTTTTAAATGTTTTTAGCACTTTTGCGCATAAAGTAGCTCAAACTTGGTTTGATTTGAACGAAACTTGGCACGCAACATTATATGGTATATATTATTGTGTTGAAGTGGTTCGAATTGAAAATCATTGTTATATGCTAGAAATTACGTGTTAAGTTGCGATTTTAAGGGTTTTTAAGCATTTTTGCCACTTTTGCGCATAAAGTAGCTCAAACTTGGTTTGCTTTGCACGCAACTTGGGACACAACACTATTTAGTATATATTATTGTGTTGAAGTGATTAGAATTGAAAATCATAGTCTTATGCTAGAAATTACGGGTTAAGTTGCGATTTTAATGGTTTTTTAGCGTTTTTGCCACTTTTGCACATAAAGTAGCTCAAAGTTGGTTTGTTTTGCACGAAACTTGGCACACAACACTATTTTGTATATTTTATTCTGTTTAAGTTTTTAGAATTGAAAATCATAGTTATATGCTTGATATTACGTGTTAAGTTACGATTTTAAGGGTTTTTAAGCGTTTTTGCCACTTTAGCGCATAAAGTAGCTCAAACTTGGTTTATTTTGCACTAAACTTTGCATACAACAATATCTGGTATATATTATTCTGTTGAAGTGGTTAGAAATGAAAATCATAGTCATATGCTAGAAATTACGTGTTAAGTTGCGATTATAAGGGTTTTTAAAAGTTTTTGCCACTTTTGCGCATAAAGTAGCTCAAACTTGGTTTGTTTTGCACGAAACTTGGCACAGAACACCATTTAGTATATATTATTGTGTTGAAGTGGTTAGAATTGAAAATCATAGTCATATGCTAGAAATGACGCGTTAAGTTACGATTTTTAGGGTTTTTAAGCGTTTTTGCCACTTTTGCGCATAAAGTAGCTCAAACTTAGTATGTTTTGCACGAAACTTGGCACACAACACTAATTGGTATATAATATTGTGTTGAAGTTGTTAGAATTGAAAATCATGGTCATATGCTTGAAATTACGTGTTAAGTTGCGATTTTATGCGTTTTTAATTGTTTTTTCCACTTTTGCGCATAAAGTAGCACAAACTTTGTTTGATTAGCACGAAACTTGGCATACAATATTATTTGATATATTATTGTGTTGAAGTATTTAAAATTGAAAATCATTGTCATATGCTAGAAATTACGTGTTAAGTTGCGATTTTATGCGTTTTTAAGCGTTTTTGGCTGTTTTGCGCATAAAGTAGCTCAAACTTGGTTTTCATTTGCACGAAACTTGGCACACAACACTATTTGGTATATATTATTGTGTTAAAGTGGTTAGAATTTAAAATCATAGTCATATGCTAGAAATTATGTGTTAAATTGCAATTTTATGCTTTTTAAAGTGTTTTTAGCACTTTTGCGCATAAAGTAGCTCAAACTTGGTTTGCTTTGCACGCAACTTGGGACACAACACTATTTAGTATATATTATTGTGTTGAAGTGATTAGAATTGAAAATCATAGTCTTATGCTAAAAATTACGGGTTAAGTTGCGATTTTAAGGGTTTTTTAGCGTTTTTGCTACTTTTGCGCATAATGTAGCTCAAACTTGGTTTTTTTTGCACGAAACTTGGCACACAACTCTATTTGGTATATATTATTGTGTTGAAGTGGTTATAATTGAAAATCATAGACATATGCTAGAAATTAGGTGTTAAGTTACGATTTTAAGGGTGTTTAAGCGTTTTTGCCACTTTACCGCATAAAGTAGCTCAAACTTTGTTTGTTTTGCACGAAACTTGGCATACAATACTATTTGGTATATATTATTGTGTTGAAGTGGTTAGAAATGAAAATCATAATCATATGCTAAAAATTACGTGTTAAGTTGCGAATATAAGGGTTTTTAAAAGTTTTTGCCACTTTTGCGCATAAAGTAGCTCAAACTTGGTTTGTTTTGCACGAAACTTGGCATACAACACTATTTGGTATATATTATTGTGTTTGAAGTGGTTAGAAATGAAAATCCTAGTCATATGCTAGAAATTACGTGTTAAGTTGCGATTATAAGGGTTTTTAAAAGTTTTGCCACTTTTGCTCATAAAGAAGCTCAAACTTTGTTTGATATGCACGAAACTTGGCATACAACATTATTTGATATATTATTGTGTTGAAGTATTTAGAATTGAAAATAATTGTCATATGCTAGAAATTATGTGTTAAGTTGTGATTTTATGCGTTTTTAAGCGTTGTTGGCACTTTTGCGCATAAAGTAGCTAAAACTTGGTTTTGTTTTGCACGAAACTTTGCACACAACACTATTTGGTATATATTATTGTGTTAAAGTGGTTACAATTTAAAATCATAGTCATATGCTAGAAATTATTTGTTAAATTGCGATTTTATGCGTTTTTAAGTGTTTTTGGCACTTTTGCGCATAAAGTAGCTCAAACTTTGTTTGTTTTGCACGAAACTTGGCACACAACACTATTTGGTATATATTATTGTGTTCAAGTGGTTAGAATTGAAAATAATAGGCATATGCTAGAAATGAAGTGTTAAGTTCCGATTTTAAGGGTTTTTAAGCGTTTTTGGCACTTTTGCGCATAAAGTAGCTCAAACTTTGTTTGATTTGCACAAAACATGGCACACAACTTTATTTGATATATTATTGTGTTGAAGTAGTTAGAATTGAAAATCAAACTCATATGCTAGAAATTACGTGTAAAGTTGCGATTTTATGCGTTTTTAAGCGTTTTTAGCACTTTTGCTCATAAAGTAGCTCAAACTTGCTTTGTTTTGTACGAAACTTGGTACACAAAACTATTTGGTGTTTATTATTGTGTTGATGTGGTTAGAATTGAAAATCGTAGTCATATGCTAGAAATTACGTGTTAAGTTGTGATTATAAGGGTTTTTAAGCGTTTTTTCCACTTTTGCGCATAAAGTAGCTCAAACTTGGTTTGTTTTGTAAGAAACGTGGCACACAACACTATTTGGTATATGTTATTGTGTTGAACTGGTTAGAATTTAAAATCATTGTCATATGCTAGAAAGTACGTGTTAAATTGCGATTTTATGGGTTTTTAACCGTTTTTGGCACTTTTGCGCAGAAAGCAGCTCAAACTTAGTATGTTTTGCACGAAACTTGGCATACAACACTACTTGGTATATATTATTGTGTTGAAGTGGTTAGAAATGAAAATCATGGTCATATTCTAGAAATTACGTGTTAAGTTGCCATTTTATGCGTTTTTAATTGTTTTTTCCACTTTTGCGCAGAAGGTAGCTCAAACTTTGTTTGATTTGCACGAAACTTGGCATACAACATTATATTATATATTAAATTGTTAAAGTATTTAGAATTGAAAATCATTGTCATATGCTAGAAATTACGTGTTAAATTGCGATTTTATGCGTTTTTAAGCGTTGTTGCCACTTTTCCGCATAAAGTAGCTCAAAATTGGTTTTGTTTTGCACGAAACTTGGCACACAACACTATTTGGTATATATTATTGTGTTGAAGTGGTTAGAATGTAAAATATTTGTCATATGCTAGAAACAATGTGTTAAATTGCGATTTTATGCGTTTTTAAGTGTTTTTTGCACTTTTGCGCATAAAGTAGCTCAAACTTGGTTTAATTTGAACAAAACTTTGCACACAACATTATTTGGTATATATTATTGTGTTGAAGTGGTTCGAATTGAAAATAATTGTCATATGCTAGAAATTACGTGTTAAGTTGCAATTTTAAGGGTTTCTATGAGTTTTTGCCACTTTTGCGCATAAAGTAGCTGAAACTTGGTTTGTTTTGCACGAAACTTGGACACAACACTATTTAGTATATATTATTGTGTTGAAGTGGTTAGAATCGAAAATCATAGTCATATGCTAGAAATTACGGGTCAAGATGCGATTTTCAGGGTTTTTAAACGTTTTTTCCACTTTTGCGCATTAAGTAGCTCAAACTTAGTTTTTTTTGCACGAAACTTGGCACACAACAATGTTTGGTATATATTATTGTGTTGAAGTGTTTAGAATTTAAAATCATAGTCATATGCAAGAAATTACGTTTTAAGTTGCGATTTTAAAGGTTTTTTAGCGTTTTTTCCACTTTTGCGCATAAAGTAGCTCAAACTTGGTTTGTTTTGCACGAAACTTGGCAAACAACACTATTTTGTATATATATTATTGTGTTGAAGTGCTTAGAATTGAAAATCATAGTCATATGTTAGAAATTACGTGTTAAGTTGCGATTATAAGGGTTTTTAAGTGTTTTTGCCATTTTTGCGTATAGAGTAGCTCAAACTTGGTTTGTTTTGCATGAAACTTGGCATACAACATTATTTGATATATTATTTTGTTGAAGTGTTTTGTATTGAAAATCATTGTCATATTCTCGAAATTATGTGTTAAGTTCCGATTTTATGCGTTTTTAAGCGTTTTTCGCACTTTTGCGCATAAAGTAGCTCAAACTTGGTTTTGTTTTGCACGAAATTTGGCACAAAACACTATTTGGTATATATTATTGTTTTGAAGTGGTTAGAAATTAAAATCAGTCATATGCAAGTAATTATGTGTTAAATAGCGATTTTATGCGTTTTTAAGTGTTTTTGGCACTTTTACGCATAAAGTAGCTCAAACTTGGTTTGATTTGAACGAAACTTCGCACACAAAATTATTTGGTATATATTATTGTGTTGAAGTGGTTCGAATTGAAAATTAATGTTATATGCTAAAAATTACGTGTTGAGTTGAGATTTTAAGGGTTTCCATACTTTTTTGCCACTTTTCCGCATAAAGTAGCTGAAACTTGGTTTGTTTTGCACGAAACTTGGACACAACACTATTTAGTATATATTATTGTGTTGAAGTGGTTAGAATCGAAAATCATAGTCATATGCTAGAAATTACGGGTCAAGATGCGATTTTCAGGGTTTTTAAGCGTTTTTGCCATTTTTGCGCATAAAGTAGCTCAAACTTGGTTTGTTTTGCACGAAACTTGGCACACAACACTATTTGATATATATATTGTTGTGTTGAAGTAGTTAAAATTGAAAATCATAGTCATATGCTAGAAATTACGTGTTAAGTTGCGATTATAAGGGTTTTTTAAGCGTTTTTGCCACTTTTTCGCATAAAGTAGCTCAAACTTGGTTTGTTTTGCACGAAACATGGCAGACCACACTATTTGGTATATATTATTGTGTTGAAGTGGTTAGAATTTAAAATCATAGTCATATGCTAGAAATTACGTGTTAAGTTGCGATTTTAAGGATTTTTAAGCATTTTTGCCACTTTTGCGCATTAAGTAGCTCAAACTTGGTTCGTTTTGCACGAAACTTAGGACACAACACTATTTTGTATATATTATTGTGTTGAAGTGGTTAGAATTGAAAATCCTAGTCATATGCTAGAAATTACGTGTTAAGTTGCGATTTTAAGGGTTTTTAAGAGTTTTTACCACTTTTGTGCATAAAGTAGGTCAAAGTTGGTTTGTTTTGCACGAAACTTGGCACACAACACTATTTGATATATATTATTGTGTTGAAGTGTATAGAAATTAAAATCTTTGTCATATGCTCGAAAGTACGTGTTAAGTTGCGATTATAAGGGTTTTTAAGCGTTTTTGCCACTTTTGCGCATAAAGTAGCTCAAACTTGGTTTGTTTTGCACGAAACTTGGCACACAACACTATTTGGTATATATTATTGTGTTGAAGTGGTTAGAATTGAAAATCATAGTCATATGCTAGAAATTACGTGTTAAGTTGCGATTTTAAGTGTTTTTGCACTTTTGCGCATAAAGTAGCTCAAACTTGGTTTGTTTTGCACGAAACTTGGGACACAACACTATTTAGTATATATTAATCTGTTGAAGTGGATAGAGTTGAAAGTCATACTCATATGCTAGAAATTACGGGTCAAATTGCGATTTTAAGGGTTTTTAGCCGTTTTTGCCACTTTTGCGCATAAAGTAGCTCAAACTTGGATTGTTTTGCACGAAACTTGACACATAACACTATTTGGTATATATTATTGTGTTGAAGTGGCTAGAATTGAAAATCATAGTCATATGATAGAAATTACGGATCAAGTTGCGATTATAAGGGTTTTTAAGTGTTTTTGCCACTTTTGTGCATAAATTAGCTCAAACTTGGTTTGTTTTGCATGAAACCTTGCACACAACACTATTTGGTATATATTATTGTGTTGAAGTGGTTAGAATTGCAAATCATAGTCATATGCTAGAAATTACTTGTTAAGTTGCGATTTTAAAGGTTTTTTAGCGTTTTTGCCACTTTTGCGCATAAAGTAGCTCAAACTTGGTTTGTTTTGCACGAAACTTGGCACACAACAGTATTTGGTGTATATATTAAATTATTGTATTATTTCCATATTAGTTAAGATCTCATATATTGAAGATATTATGTCTTCTTTATAGTACCCTTGTTCCCTTAATATAATGGTTGAATGCAAAACCCTAAGCCAAGGAGTAATTCATATTAACGTAAAAGCCGACTAAAGCCATTGTCAAACAAGCCTATTCTCAAGCACGTCGATGGCCAAACCAGTTCATCAAGTGTTAGGTTATTTAATTCTCAGTCATCTAAACTTTAACCAAATATAAATTCACTTACTTTCCAAATACAAGTTAATGTAGCAGGTTGGTAAGGTTTGTGTCCACAGAGAGATGAAATTTGAGATGGTCTTATTAGAATAGGTGTTCTCGAAGATGCACTAAGTGAAAACAATTAATAACACAAACAAATGGGATTTTAATTTTTCTTTCTAAAATAAAATAATTTAAACAAGTTATGCACTAAGTGAAAACTTTAAAAATGGTGTTCTAAATATCAGTAGAAAAAATATCTTGAGTTAAGTTGATTGTACACATCTAGTTTCTCTTTGATTATTGAATGCCCTAAATAAGAGGTTCCCTTTTGACTATCTATTGTGAAGACGATTATGCTTTTATTCTCCTTAAGTGTAGCTAAACATCAAAATCAATTTGAATGCAAATCTCTTATTATTGATTAGTTCAATCTAATTAGAGATTAACTTCAATCCAATAGTAGCTTTAAGAAAAGATAATCAATAGATTTGCTAAAACTATTCAAGTAAACAGTCTATAATCAAAATGAAAAGTTCATTTAGATTCTAACCATTCATAATATGTATTCACAATCAAAACTAGTTCCTAACATTAGTCTAATTACAAAACTAACTGATTTTGCAATTGGATTTAGCATAAATAAATATTGCAACAATAATAACAATGGTTGATTATCAATTCAAACGATATTCATAAGATTCAAACAAGAACTTTTCAATAACCAAAAGTATATTAAGTAGAAGAATTCTTACAACTAGTAATTAGAAGTTTCCAATTAACCTTTCTTGAAAAATGAAAATTTAAGCTTCAAGCTTTATAACCATGGCAAAACAAAAATGAAGAAAAAGAACTTTAATGAAATATTACAAGATGATTCAATTCCTAAGCTTTCTTACCTCTTTATTAAGATTTGATGAAGCCTCTTACCATTGGATTCATCATCTATATTCCTTCTGCCAGTCACCACTCAAACCCCTCTAAATATCCAATTTTATATGAAAACCGAAACGAGAAAAGTGAAATTGTCGCTTAGCCTACTGAATGACGTGCGCTTGTCGCGTAAAACTTTTCTGGTCACGCACCTTAGTCTGTCTCTTATTCTTTCTTGCTTCTTCTTCTTTGCTTGAAATAATATTTTTACAAAAAAGACCTTTTGATAAAGTTAGAATTATCAACCAGAGAATTACATCACTGAAACTATTCTATAAAATCTTTTCTCCATTCATTATATATTTACATTTAAATTCTACTTAAAAAAACCAAAATTAAAATGAAAGATATACAAAATAAGGTATAATCAAATTCACCCACACTTGAATCTTACTTATCCTCAAGTATGTCCCAAAATGAGAAATCTCAATATTTGCTTAAGTTAATCTTAAGCTAAAACTTACTTTGTAATTCCAGAACTAAATAAAATTTTTTTCCAAAAATAATGTTAATATCATAGAAACCGAGTGTGAGGAATGTTAAAAAACTTTCCCCTACACTTTTCTCAACTACAATATGTAATCTCAAAAGAAAATATTAACCAAAAAAACTTTAAATTCAAAAAGAAATGGTGCTATCATGAAAAACTTACGAAGAATCTTTGAAGTACATGATCGTAGTTGTTGCCTCCTTCTCGCGTGAGTGTGAGCTTCATTAGGTGCTTGAATTGGAGATGTTGGTTCTCTTCCTTCCTCTCTTTTGTCTTATATATCAATTTATTTCTTCGAGGCCCACTTTTGGGTTTTCACATTGCCGCTATTTTACCTCATTGTCATTCTATTATTTTGTCTCACTACTCATTAACATAGCCTGGCCTCTTGTTTTTGCCTAAGTGCCTTCGTAGGTTTTCACTTAGCCCCCCTAAATTATGCCTAGTTGCACACCCTTGTGGGTTGTCGCCTCCTCCATTCAAGATTAACTTGGATAGTGGGTGTTGGGTATGAGTATGATGGATATTGAGACACAAACAAGTTATTCATGGCTGAAACCATATTGATAATTGAATACATTGTGTCTTCAAAGTAATCACCTTGTTATAGTAACTCATTAAATTGAGTCCCAAATTCAAGTTGTGCATCCTTTATGGAAGCCATCCTAGCTTCCACAATAGCATATAAATCTTAAGGCTACTATGGAATTAAAGGTTCACATGCTGCAATTATCCTCTTCAACACGGACTCTTTATTGTTCATCAGGGTTAGGTAAAGTTGAGCATGGGTTGCATTCTTTGAAATTATTATGCGCTCCTAAGTAGCGTGTAATTGATGTTGTCTGCCCTAAAAAGCCACAAATATGAATTTTTAACAGGTGAACTCCACAACATGTATGCTTTCTTTAATGCATCTAAGTTATAATGGTAGCAAGAGAGATTATCATAGTCATAAGGGGCTCCTAAGGGTTTTAGAATTTATTTTTCATCTTTGTTTTTAGGGACCTCAATGTCTAGATAGACGGCTAACAAGGTGACCATCCCTCTCATGTTGATTTTCCCTTTGTCTTTCTTAACCAACTCAATGCAACTTGAAACCTCGCAAACATCTTAAGTTGAGCTTAGGTACTTTTATGAGTTCTCCATGACAAAAGATTGTTGCACTAAGCAACCAGCTGATGAATGAGAATGAAGTTTATGGCCATTTTTACATTCCCAAAACATACCCTCATTGTATGCTTCATAAGTATCAAAGTTAGGGTCATGATCATAATGCCTAATTCAACAAAGTACCTTTATGTATGGATCAACTTGTTCTTGCTCAAATAACTTCACTAACATGTCACCTTAAATGCTTTAATATAATGCCACCATGAATTTATGTTTGACATTGTTAATCATTGTGCAGTGTGGGACGGTGAATATTGAAGATTATGGTTGAATGTCTTTAAAAAAGTTTAAGATTGAAAATTAAGAAAATTTGAAATATTTAGGCTAAAAAGAATTTAATTAAATAAACTAAGAATCAAACTTATTCCAAAAGTAAGCGTGAAAATCTCAAATCTGAGGTTTGGGGCTGTTCGCAGTTACTAACTGAGAACAGGTCAAAACAGACAAAATAGTTGTTCGCAGTTACTAACTGCGAACAGCTTTTTGACCTGTTCGCAGTTATTGTTCGCAGTTAGTAACTGCGAACAGCATGCTGCACAAAAACAGGTCAAAATAGATGTTCGCAGTTACTAACTGCGAACAGCTATTTTGTCTTTTATAGCTGTTCGTAGTTACTAACTGCGAACAGCTCCAAACCATAGGTTAGGGATTTTCACGTTTACTTTTGGAAATAGTTTGATTCTTAGTTTATTTAATTAATTTTTTTTTAGCCTACAAATTTCAAATTTTCGAAAATTAATTGTATTCTTATATAGACAGTAACTGTATTGTATTGTTTATCTTTTGGGTCATGCTTGGATCGGGTGTAAATATTTAAGGGGTAAAAAAATCAAAACAAGACAACGAAGTTGATAAATGAGAAATTAGTGAAATTTAATTGTTGTAGAGGTGGAAGAATGGTTGCATAGTAATGAAAAATGAAGGAAACTCTTAATTTTGTGGGGTAAATATTTATCCTAGGGGAGGGTGAGGGAATGTATTACGTCCATAATAGGGGACATCATCTTCTTTTTCCTTCATTATTTTTATTTCATGCTCATTTTACCTTCTACACAACTATCTCAACTATTTCAAATGCATCTTTATTTGCTTTCATTTTATTAGTTTGACTTTATTTCCCCCCCTTAAATATTTATATCCAATCCAAGCATGGCCTTGGTGGAAAATTTTTCCCTTGTAAAAATTTCAATTTTCCTTAATTTAGAGGTGTTCAAAATAGTATTTCCCTTCATTTAATGGTGTTCAAAACAAATCTGATGACCCGAAATTTACCCGACCTTGTAACTAAACTCGATTTGACCAGACTTAAAAATAATTTACAATTATGTAAAAAAAACAAAATTGCCACAAAACACGATTTCAAACCAACCCGAACATCAACTCGAAATCAACACAATAATCCGAATGAACGCCTTTACTTCCATTTTAGATAATGGCATATATCATTTTGTACTTATGACAAACTTCTATCCATTTTGTTAATTATATTATTTTCTCTCTCCCATTATCCTACAATTAATTATCATTATTTGAGGCAAATAAAAGGTATGCATTTGTGCAATAGTCCATAGGTGTCATTTTCTCAAAACATTACAATTTCTAGATTTCAAAATTTAAAATGTTTATTTAACTAAATAGACATTTAAATATCCATCAATCACTATAATAGTTATTACAGCTACTAAAGGCTAATGTAATTTAGACTGCAAATAGTTATCCACACAATTTACGTAATACGAAAACAGCCATAAAGAACACAGAATGGTTGATTTAAAGATTTTATTCAAGTATAAGCTCATAATTATTGTCCTCTACATGATCCCGCAAAACTGTCTGAACCCAGAAAACCAAATAAAAACTACCAAAAATATTCATTAAAACACATGAAAATGTCAAATGAAGCAACAATAAACATATAATAGGTACTAACAAGCAAGTCACCATACTGCATGACCTCCGCAACATTTAAAAACAATAAATCACTTGAAACATTTGGCATCGAGCAGAGGTTCGCCCTCAAAAGGTTCAGCATCTTCAATCATTTGGCTCACCCGCTCCTTTTGGGCCTCGTCACCGAGGTCCACTTTCCTCCATTCATAGAGTTCCATGTCATAGCATTCATCCAACACAAATTGAGGAATTTCTTGCCCACGAAAGAGCCACAAACCCTTCACCTTAAATGGAGGTTCTGCACCAATCACTAGCATCTTCCCAAATGCATATTTACGAGCAAGATCCATTCTCTGTAAGAACCCACTTACTTTGTTCATGGTCACAAAGGAAACTGTGTTCTCTTCATTGTACTTATAATCACAGAACCATAGAGAGTACCCTTCTGGGTCATACATATCCCAAAATCCTGCAAAAACATCAATTTTAGAAGATAAGTTTAAACAAACATTTCACTTGTACAACTATATTTATAAATAAGCCCCGTTTCAAAATGTTAAATTGCCTCTTCAATGTTAATGAACTAGATCCACGCTGTCCAATCAATTACAAACACTAACACTATGTTTAAATAACAAATTTAGAGGAGAAAAAAAAAAGGAAAGGAAGGGAGATATGAGTTTTCCTTTCAAATGTTTAAACATTCAAAAACTTGATACCTTAACAAAAATCATTCATCCAATTCTTCGAAATCTCTCCCCTCCAAATATCTACCCCTTCCTTTCTCTACATTTCTTTCCATCCAAACAAAGTGTAATAAGGAGTTGGAACAATGTATTGTACTAGTTATCTCATCTGCTATTCTGCAGCTCCACTAATTAGGCAAAACAACCACTAAAAACAAAAGCGAATTTAACTTGATCTCTCTCACAAAAAGAACCAAGCGTGCACAAACTTTCAAAATTAAAAATTTTTGACCAAAAGATTATAGAACAGCAGATGGTGGTAACGACAATAGAAATATGCAAGGCAATTACACTATGTCATTGCTGCATTTGATAGTCAATCTATCACATGGGTCAAGAATCGTCAATACTAGTGTGATTTCCATACTTCCTATGTACAGATTCGTAAATACTTCATTTTATGTTTGAATATTCATTCAATGGTTAGTATCCCTTATATCAATAATTGCAAATGATGTTTGCTATCGATGGTCGATCGGAAACATTGTTTTGATGATGTTAAAATTAAATCATGTACACTTTTATTAATAGACTCCAAAGTGGGAGGCGGGGAGGCACATAATGATATTGGGGATAATAGAATGTTCTATACCACAATTTTTAATAGACTTGAAAACAACTATTAGAAAATTCAAAAAATATACATAATCTAAAAGAGAACTAGAAAATTCAGTAAAGTAATCTGAAATTGCAATCCATCAGAATAAATCTCACCTGTATTTATGCCACCAAAATCCAAAAGTTTGACATAAAAAGACAGGAACTGAAGAGAGTAAAATAGTTTCACGAAACAGGAATAGTGAAACTTGAAAACAACCAAAAGTAGTTTCTTCTTTACCGCTTTTATTTTGACAAATTTTATAAAAATTATTTAATTAAACCATTTATCCGAACAGATTTTACTTTAACTTTTATCGAACGAAAACAAATTTACCAAAACTGCAATGATAAAGAACATCTTATTTGTTGGCCCTGGGCCTCAAAAATTATTATATATTATTATGCTTCCCTTTAGGTGCCATTGAGAAGAGCTCGCAAATTTTGACAACATCAAACTAAAAGTCACAAAATCCACAATTTGTCAACGGAGAAAACGCAAAACTATTTAAGTTGCATGACACAGTAATCGTGAAATAAACATAGTGAGCATAGAACAGAACAAGCCACCCATATCATCACAAAGCATGATAAAACATAATAATCAATTAAATAAGAATAAGAGTAGAATCAACAATACCTTTAATAGCCACTTCACGGAAATTGGTTTTGGTGTTAGAGTAAAGCCTCTTCCACTCATCTAGAATCATCTTACTAGGAGGAAGAAGATCAAGTGGATTTTTTGCCTTTGGTTTGGGTGCCTCTTCTTCTTGTGCTTGTGTTGGTGGTGTAGTTGCCTCTTCTTTAGGCTTTGGTGCCTCTTTCTTGACCTCCTTTGGCTCTTCCTTAGCCTTGGGCTTTGCTGGCTGAACAGGTTTCTTTGCCACAGCCGGAATAGAATCAGCTTGTTTTACATCACCTATGACCTTTTTGAAAATAGGTTGATTAACCATAGTCCAAACATATCTTTCAACATGAGGAAACTCAGAAGTAAAACTCTTGGTCATGATTCGACTAAATCCATAATATAAATTGCATGTCATAATAATATCGGCCAATGTAACTCTGTGGCCAACAAGGTAAGTGTTGGAAGCAAGATGCGTACTCAACGCTTCCAAAGATCTCTTCAAAGAAGCAATAGCAGCTTCTTCAGCCTTCAAGATAACAAAGATAGCACATTAGCATCACCACCTCGAGCAACATTGAAGCATTGTAAAAGACTAGAAATTACAACTTACTGGGGGAAGATATAGTCCATAGCCAAGTCTTGGATACAGCCAGCGACCAATATGCACATCAATCTCAAGGGAAGCAAAATCGATCCATTGCTCAATATGGGCCTAACATAAATGATAAAAAAATACATACGCATAAAAACAAACTACAGCCAACTCAAATGGAACCATACTTAAATTTTAGAATAAGCCATGATGCCAAATTTAAATCTTACATATTCAATTGGAGAAGAGCCAAAGAGAGGATTATCAGCGGTTAGCCTTGTGACTGCAAATATAGAAAATTAGTCAACTAATAATAAGATACAAGAAGCTAAGAGAAATTACAAAAGCAACATGTAACAACTTACTATATCTGGCAATTGCATTACTTTCAAAAATAGGACCGTCAGGAGTCTCCAGAACCGGCACCTAAAAACAGGCATAACTCCATAAAAAAAACACGTTTCTATAGCAAATACACTCCTAGAGATAGAGGTTACCTTCCCAATCGGGTTCATCTTAAGAAATTCAGAGGATTTGTTCGTAACACCCATCTGAAAATCTTTGACAACATCAACTTTCACACAACTATATTCTGCAGCAATAAGTGCCTTAAACGCATTCTTATTTGGCAATCCTGAATGCAATACCTGAGAGAAATCCACATCAATGTTGAGTCAAAAACATTAAATTCCAAAGGTGTGTTTAGTTTTAAGGAAAAAAATTCCCTTCACAAACACTTTCCATCAACATAGGAAAGATACTAATTTCCATCACTCCATCATCCCTGAATCTACAATTTCCCTAATAACTTTCCATCAAAACGAATTAAAAAGCTAATGTCATTTACATTTTCAATTGAAATATAACTTCCATAGAAGTTTTCCACAACAAATGATTTTTTGCCAAACCAAACCCCTTCTAAATGCCAAACGAAACGAGCTAGCAATGATGGTGGGAATTTTTCGATCTATAAAGAAGGAAACTTAACAACACTAAATGCATGCAGTTACATTCTCAAAATCAATCAAATTCTAAAAGTTGTAATTCTGTAACTAAAGAAAGCCACAAAATTATTAAACAAAAGAAAAAACCTCAAGTTTGTCACGGATATCTCAAAATGAGACAGGGATATTAATATTAATGTAAATATATTTAAATTCTAGCATTCGAAATACTAAATCGACAAATATCCAGTAAAATTTTGATAAAATTAAACATCATTAGAAAAAATAAAGACAAACATCAGAAAAAAAAAAAAAAAAAAAAAAAAAAAAAAAAAAACGATATTCCAAAATGTGCGAGTGGAATTAATTAAAGATCAAATTTGAGCATTTGAAAGTAAAAATTGCATACCAGAGCCATGATTTTGAAGTGAGGCTGAAGAGATCTGAAACACTGCAGCAAGAAAAAATTAATGTAACGTTCGCAGATCTGAATTTATAGAAGAGGAAAACAGAGGAAGAAAGAATACCAAAAGGTTTTGCAGACCAATTTGTGGACATGAAATGGTGGTGAGAGGCTAGATGCGAAAGAGAGGCCACAAAAAGGGTTTAAGAGTATGATTGTTTAGGGTTTCTTATGCAATCCTGACTCATCCTAAGCAACCGGTAGTGTAGGTAAATGTTGGTTAGACTTTTTTCTAGTTACCTTATTTCTACTAATCCAAAGAACACAAATTTTTGTTAGATAAGTCTTTTTAAGACCATTTCTAATTGAGTCGACTTATTATATATTTTTAAAATATTATAAGTATGTATTAAGAATGATGTAAAGAGACATTTAATATATTAAAAGTAGACATTAAGGATACGGTAAGTAAACATTAAGGATAATTTAAGTAGACATTAAGAACACGGTAAGTAGGCATTAATCTCTAATAGGTTAGACTTGAAATACGTTTCTCAAAGAGACGGTCTCTCCAGTGACTAACTGTCGAAAGTATTGTCTATCCACAAACTCTTGTATGAGACATGCCTCATACTTGAGTTAAATAGATAGAAACACTATAGGATTCTTGTTTTGAGGTCATCTCACCGTGTGACGGTATTATACAAGATGGGTTGTTGTCTACTTATGTTTGATTTTTAAATTCACAAATTATTGTATAAGAGGCTATTTATATATGGATTAAAGGGCCTAATTAATACAATTATTAATGTATAGGCTCTTTGTTTTGAGGTAGGTTCAATGAAAGACGGTCTCTTATGAGAGTAACTCTTTTAAGTTAGTTGTTTGATAATCAATTGTAAAGGTGTTCATTGGGGTAATAGGGTTACTTTCGGGTTAGGTATTTCAGGTCAGTTTGAAATCAGATTTTGTGTCTTTATTGTTTTTTACATAATTATAAATAAAGAAAGAGATATTAAGCAGTAGAAATCATAGGTCATTTTACTACCAAAAATAATTCCTATTTCACCTAACTAGTATAGTTGGGAAATTAGTGTCGAACCACTGTGGAAGGACAAATAAAGTCACAAATTGAACCAAGTTCACTATTACTAACGATCAAAAGTTGGATTTTTGTTTATCTAAGCAGAATGCAAAAAGCAAGAGATGAATAGAATTCAATAATTAAAAACCTAGGGCTAAAAGGATTCACTATGCGTCGATCGTGATTCTTGAACAACAATTGGGATAGGAATGAATATAGGCGAAGGAAGATGTTGCTCTCGCAAACAAATTCGACAATCAAACAATAAAACAAGCCATCGCGATTAAAGCTTAATTGTTCAAAGAAGGAAATCGTTCACTCAAACTCGCAACTCTCGCTTATAGAATTGAGCGAATAAAACTTGCAAATTGGCCAAACATGCAATCAATCTAAAACCCATCAATTGAATCGCCTAGACAAACCAAATTTAAATCCTAAAATCAAACAAGAATCATGACCTTTTGCATAGTTTCACCAAGCCCTAGAAATAAAACTACTCACTAAGCATATTAAAACTAACAAGAGAATCAACAATGAAATCCATGGAGAAAATCAAATTCAAATTAAATGGAGAAACAAGCATTCAAAGATAACAGCGATAAACAAGAACAAGAAATTAGAATTGAAACTAATACCTTCAATATAATTAAGATTACAATGTCGAAGTGTTGATTAACAATCCCTTAAGGCAAGTAATATGAGAAATCCCTTCAATACCAAACCCTCCAAACAGTGAAAAAAAAAATTGTCTAAAAAAATTCCCCTCAAAAGCTATTTATATCCCCTAAAAATAGATCGGAGGACATGGGAAGTTACTATCAAAAATAACTGCAGGACCCGGCCGGGTATGTGGAAACCCGGTCGGGTATGTGAAAACCCGGCCGGGTGCGAAGCATAACTAAATCTTCAAGACCAAAAAATTTCTAAGTTTAAGAGTAAACCCGGTTGGGTAAGAGGAAACCCGCCCGGGTACGCAGCATAGCATTTTAATCTTCAATGGAAGCCTGGCCGGGTATGTGGAAACCCACCCGGGTATGAGAGGCTCACCCGGCGGGTATGTGGAAACCCACCCGGGTGCGAGTGGCATCTTTTTTCTTCCAAATGGCATCTTCAAATTCTTCTAAGTGCCAAGTGCAAACCCGGTCGGGTATGTGGAAACCCACCCGGGTATGAGAGGCTCACCCGGCCGGGTATGTGGAAACCCACCCGGGTATGAGACCTGGTCCGCACAAAAATGACCGAGTAGCTTATGACCTTCCAACTTGCAAATCTCGCTCCAAGGTTCGATTCCTAGCATAATTAGAGCTTTGCACCTACAAAATAGATAGAAAACAAACACTCCAACCAAGCATAAAAACCAATAGAAAATTGAGCAAAATACGCGAGAAATGCTATGAAAATACAATGGGGGCATGGTAGAAAATAATATATAAAACACACACATCAAGAAACACTCAATTTTGACAGTTATATGTAGAAATTAACTTTGTAATTTTGGAAATTGTCAATAATATATTATATAGTGTGTTAAATTATCTAATCTACCCAATTTAATTATAAAAAAAATGCTAGTTAAGGTACTTTAATATAAGATATATTGGTCATGATCAAATGTCATGTCATTTTTCTATAACCAATAAATAACTTCCATTTGGGCAAACTTTGTTTAGTTGTGACTCTTGGAATTTCCAAGATTTTTAGTATAACACAAAAACTTGTTCTCTTCGTCTGATCTGATTGGATCTGATCTGGTCTGATTTGATCTGATCTAATCTGGTCTGATCTGGTCTGATTCAGTCTGATCTGATATGAATCTTTCTGATCTGATCTGGTCTGATCTGATTTAATTTAGTTTCATTGAGTTTGTTATTGTAATGTTTTTATTAATGATAAATAATAGTAGTAAAGTTATTATTATTATTATTATTATTATTATTATTATTATTATTATTATTATTATTATTATTATTATTATTATTATTATTATTATTGTTATTATTATTATTATTATTATTATTATTATTATTATTATTATTATTATTATTATTATTATTATTATTATTATTATTATTATTATCATTACTATTACTATTCTTATATTATTATTATTATTATTATTATTATTATTATTATTATTATTATTATTATTATTATTATTATTATTATTATTATTATTATTATTATTATTATTATTATTATTATTATTATTATTACTATTGTTGTTTTTATTATTATTATTATTATTATTATTATTATTATTATTATTATTATTATTATTATTATTATTATTATTGTTATCATTATTATTAATTCTTATTTTTATATTAATATCAACAACAACATCATCATCATCATCAATTTCATAAAACCAAAGAAAATGAATAACTACTTTTGTTCCAAGATTTTTTTTAGAATGTTTGAAAAAACATACTACATAGTTTCTCCATCTAAATAATAATAATATATTACATTCTACAAATTAAACATCAAATACTACGATGTTTCTGCTTCTCTTTGAATTGATGCCCAAATATCGTTGGTTATATTTAGTTGGATTTTATCCATTTCAGTCTTGCGCTCTTTGTTAAACATGTTGGTATCATTTCTCGGTTCAATGTTAACCCCACTTGATATTGGGATACCTAATTGATGTAGGCGAATAAAATTATGAAGCGTAAATGTTGACACCATAATAGCCAACTGATATTTCACTGCCATACTAGGCATATTTTTCAATATCTTCCATTGATTTTTTAGCACTCCAAAGCATCTCTCAATTGTCGTACGCAAGGATGAGTGTCTGTGATTAAAATGTTCAAGCATCCCAGTAGGAGGTGGGCCGACACGAAACTAAGGCATATGATATCTAATATCATCATGTTTTATTGGACTGAGGTATCCAAGAGTGTTCAGATATCCGGAATCGACCAAATAGTATTTTCCTAAATTTATAACAATAGTTAGACATTTACAAATAGTATTTAAACATGGATTATATGAATATGAAATTGTTATGTAATACTTGGAGGTGGATGTGGAAACATAAATTTTGGTTCAAACAAACTATGACTCCATACTGTTATGTCGTGGGCACAACCTTCGAACCAAACATTGACAAATGTGAAAAGTCTATCAAACGAACATGAAGCCAAAACATTTCATGTTTTATTCCCTTTGTGTCCTCTGAAAGGTAAACCATTCTCATCTGATATAGTTGCTTCAATAAGGGTCCTATCCAAGGCTCCAACACAGTGCTATATAAAAATATTAATGTATTAGAATGATAATAAGAATAAAAATTTATAGCTACTAGTAAGCAATCAAGGTACCTCAAAAAATAGCTAATATTTTGAGTCGTTCGCTATTTTATCTGGAACATCATTCAAGTCTTGAAAAGGTTTAATAATCTCTATGGATAACATAATGAAACCTTGTAATACTTTTCTAAAGTATTAATTTGCTAATTACCGCTAGACCGTGTTGAAACTTATCGGCTGTTGTGCGGTATGAAGCCCCTTTAGCCAATATATATAAGGCAATTCAATTTGCTCAACGACTGAGATGTATCTACCAAATGATTAGGGATGGCAATGGGTCGGACTCGGCTCGGATTATACATACTCCGACTTTGCTCCGGATTTTAGTCGAACTTTTTTTTTCAGTCCACCTCCACTCGGAGTCGGATTATGCATACTCCAAATTTTCCCCAACTCGGACCTCCAACGGAGTCGGATACGGAGTCGGATTATTATCAAAATTTATCGTTGTGATATTGTACTAATGATTTAAAGCATACGAAGTTAACAAAATATATATTTCAAATACAATTTAACAGAAAAATATGTACTTTGAATTCAAGTTTAACATGATAAATATTCCTAATACTACAATCTAACAAAATTTTTTCCCATTTTAATTTGGCGTATTTTATTTCTCTTGATCTGATTTGTCATATTTTGATTGATTGATCTAAATAAAAATACCAAGTAGTTTTTCAAAATCGAAAATTACAATTAGTATGAGAGAGAGCTTGAATTAGTCACGTCTAGAGTTTTAAAGGAAACAAAATATTGGGTTAAAAGTCAAATTTAAAGTCGGATTTCCTTCAGGGTCGGAGTCGGGTCGGAGTGTCGGATTTTTAATAAGGTCCAACTCCGGTCCGTCTCTAACTCGGATTCGGATCGTGAAGTCGGAGTTGGAGTCAGATAACCTTTTTCTCTGACTTGAATCAGATTATTTTCCTCGGATCGAGTCGGACTAGGATCAGATTCGGACTGAATTGCCATCCCTACAAATGATAGCCACCCTTTATTCTCTACGTATTGGACTAGTTTAATAAATATTTCTCTATCCAATCTTAATTGTTCCCTACATAAATCAGGATGAATATTCAATTATCTATGTATGTAATAGCAACTCGGTTCTCCCCCGACTCTCAAAGTTCGTCATTCGAGTGGAGTGAGTAGTCTCTTTAACTCCTCTAGTGCAATGATCATGGTACATGTTTGAACTCGAATAATGTCCATCCTACAGTGTAATAGCAATGCAAAAACATATATTTAATAAATATTAAACATAAAATTTTGAAAATAATATAAACAGTATCACTAAGAACAAGATCAATATATTTTATAGAGGCATATGATAATTAGCATCACTAAGTACAAGATTAATAAAAAAGTAGAGACACATTCTACTTCAGGTAGATTAATATCAAAAGCCGTCTTCAAGAACATAAGTTTTTGTTGGTTTGATGACAATGCTAGAAAATAGTCACCATTGTCTCCTTCATGTAGGAATTGCATACATTTAAAAAAAAACTCTTCACCCTTTTCTTTGACTTCCTTAAGATTATTTAGAGTTGTAGCAACTTGAGAGTGTTTGGAAACTTCAAGAGATGGCGACCCAGATAAAATGGACATTTTGAGTATCTCTAAACAAGTCTCAATATTAGTCTTAGCTTTTTTAGAGCTACTTGTACTCCCTACATTCTTACATTTCCCCTTTGACGTGGTTGTGGGTGGACTTTTGCTCCCTTCGTGACCAAAGTCACACTTTCCCTCTCCTAATTTTGTTTCAAAACAATCATCACTATCACCAGTTTCTTCGATTTCATTTCCATCACCTTCCCCTAATAGTGATTTACCACTCTCACATCCAGGGGAATAATTATATTTGCTAGTTGCAAAAGATCCACTATAAAGACTACGTAGCAATGCCAAATTAGGTAAAGGCTTTTTCAAGAACCTGAAAGGGATGCCTTTATGTTTCTGTTTACACAAATAAAATAATATGACTACCTCATAAACACCTAAATTAATTATATCAACAAGCATTCATGTATTTTTACCTCCTCAAATCCAGCCCATCTATCATCTTGGTCAACTTGTGGACATCCACTCTCAGGATCAAATGAAAGACATGTCCACTTCAATTCCATCTCATTCCATTTTTTAAATTGTGCTTTCAAGTCATCATACTTATTTCTAGCTTGTTTATCATTAAAAATTTTTCCAGTTGCTACATTTAAACCTTGAATAATTTTTGCCCAATTTGTTTTGCGTCCACTTGATCCTACTTTTAATTGGATACAAATCTCCAAGAATTTTTTAGTATCTTTCTCACTCCGTGAGAGTCTCTCTTTGGGAGCCATATATTTTGCTCACCACATAGACGAAATGAGATAGATTACTTTAATTTAAAAAAAAAGAATACAAACTAATACATTATGTACATTGAAATACTAAGCACAATAGCACTGAAAAGCAATGAAAAGCAAATGACCAATGCAAATAAACAAACTTTCTGATGTGGTCGAAAAAATTGATCAAATTAAAGTATGGGCCATGCTTTTTTTTAAAAGTAAAAAGTATAAAGATACACTCATCATGTATACTCTTTAAAAATTGATCAAATTTTTTATGTTTATTTATTCATAAAAATAGTAATGGTATATTTTAATTAGTTGAAAAAATGATCAAAGTTAGCAAATAAATAGTGCAAAATTGAAAGTGAAGCAACAAAAAATATATAAGAAAAAGTTATACCTTTATAAGTGAATTATACCAAAAAAATATTAAAGTACACCTAGTATTTTAATGTAGCTCTTGTACTTATTAGGTACACCAAGTATATGTTATTTAATATTTATTTATTTTAATTATATTCTTTCTCTACTCCAAAAAGTTCTAAGAAACCCAAACCAATTCGAAAAGTTAGAATTTATAACATCCATCAATATACAATTGATTGTAAATTTGAAATGAATATAAAAAATTTTATATTTAAGATTTTAATTTGTCGTGACTATTAATCACTTAGTTTGATTTATTTCAACACATCAATTTTTATATTCTCATTTGGTTATTACTTACTATTAGGCCTAAAATTATACTCTTTAAAAATGTATACAAAAATCTACAAAAAAATCTACCAAAAAATACATATACATATACACACATATCATTATCATCCAAAATGTAGCCATAAAGCATGACATCAAGAAGGCAAAATATATTATATAATAAAAAAATCTACAAATAAATACATATATATATACACACATATCATAAAAACTTACAATATTTTGTTGTACTCTTTTTGCGAATAGTTTTCTATATTTCTTTCTCTTGATCCACCGGTGAAGAGCTTGTAATTACAAGGATCATATATTTCCTTGATACATGGTTTATGTAGCTATATAAGATGTTTGGTAATAGAAATGGGAAAAGGTAAATATTCATTGATGGTTCTTTAATAAAACAGAAGAATGTTAGATACAACAATAAATGCTAGAAGGTAAAGTGTTCTTAAGGTTCAGGTAGTTGTACGTTAGATAACATTAATAATAATAATAATAATAATAATAATAATAATAATAATAATAATAATAATAATAATAATAATAATAACAATAATAATAATAATAATAATAATAATAATAATAATAATAATAATAATAATAATAATAATAAGAATAATAGTAATAATAATAATAATAATAATAATAATAATAATAATAATAATAATAATAATAATAATAATAATAATAATAATAATAATAATATTATTATTATTATTATTATTATTATTATTATTATTATTATTATCATTATTATTATTATTATTATTATTATTATAAAAATAATAATATTAATATTAATAATAATAATAACAATAATAATAATAATAATAAGTAGTAGTAGTAATAATAATAATAATAATAATAATAATAATAATAATAATAATAATAATAATAATAATAATAATAATAATAATAATAATAATAATAATAATAATAATGGTATGGTTTGATTTGGTCTGATTTGATCTGATCTGATCTGGTCTGGTCTGATCTCGTCTGGTCTGTCTGATCTGAAACTTTCTGATCTAATGTGAATAGTTCTGATTTGATCTGATTCCAATAAGTATAAGTAATAAGTCAAAAAAATAAGCTGAAGAGAACATGTCCTTAAATTGCCTATTTCAAGTTTCAAAATGTCCAATTCAAGCTTTAAAATGACAACTTCAAAATATGGGCTGGACCTGTCAGTGGTGTATGCGGTCTTCTCAATGGAGATTTGTTGTTAGTATAATGTATGATGTATGAAGTAGGGTTAAATTGGGTTAGGTTACATGGTCGGGTAAATTTTGAGTTATCAGGTCTGTTTTGTACACCTCTAATAAATTGTATAGGCCATACGAGATATCTGGTCAAATTTGGTGATAAGTGTTGGATGTTTATTAAAGAAAAATTACCCAGAATAATCAAAATTCTTATTGATTTTTGTAGAAACGGTTAGAGATGGTGGACAACAAGAGGGGGGGGGTGAATTGTTGTTTGATAAGTTCATGCGTTTTTGTCCTGTTTTTGCGGAATTAGATTGCATAATTAAAACTTAAATTTGATGCGAAAAATAAGAAAGAGACAACACAATTTTACTTGGAAATCTTCTAGGCTTAAATAAAAAGAAAAACCACGACCCCATGGGATTTCAAATTCTCTACTAATATTTTAGGCAATTAGTTACAATTACATAAAACAAATAATCAAAACTAAGGCCAACTTCTCTTTCTCTTTCTCTTTCTCCTTCTCTTGCTTCACAGAAGCTTCTCTCTTCTCCCCTAGACTTCCCGAAGTCTAGTTACAACAATTCTTTCAAAAACCCTATACAAAGGACAAATTCCTAAGGATAAAATTAATGAGTTGGACAAGAAAATATTTTAAGTTAATTGGCAATTTTTGGATCAAAAATATTTCTTATTCATTTTTGATTTCACGTATGGACACTCTCTTTCCTCAAAACCGGTTAAAGGAAAAATTGACTCCTTTTACATAGGAGCTCATGTAGCTAATAAAAGAAATAACTACCCACTACATCCTTATTCCTAAGATTAAGGAGAAGTAAGTGGAACTTAATTTACAAGCAAGGAAGCCACGATTACTTTTCTAAAATAGCCAAAGTAGTTTTTTCTTAATTAAACCCATATTGCAAGCCTATTTTATGTGGAGAAAAAAATAAGAAGTTTCTCCACTTTTAAATGTACAAATTTTTTAGGAGAGTTATAAAATATTTTGCCAACAAACTTATTAAATTAATGATGCAACAAATTAATTTTAACCAATACATCAACTAAAAATCAGAAAAATATATTCTACAGAATTTTCAGCTAACGTTGATTCTTTCAGACTTGAGTCTTGGGAACAGAGCATTGTCTCTATCAACAAGTATCGTTTGATCATCAAACTTGGGAACAGTAGATCTCCTGTCTACATTTGACATCCTAAGCGATCTTCCTTATCTAACTTCCTTGGATACATTTGACATGCACAACGTTCATGGACTAAGTCAAAGGCACTATCAACGATCTTTATCAAGACCGGATATCGACTTGCACACAATCTCTAAAATACATTTGTTTATATTAAGTATAGTCATCATCAAAACCTAAAAGGGTAAAAAAAATCCCCCTTTTTGATGATGACAAACTTATAAATAAACTTAAACAGAATAGAGTAAAACTAATGTCATAGAGCACGCCAAAGATTATAGCTACTCTACATATAACTTAGCAAATTAAATCATCACAATAGAATTTACCAAGTTCATATGATAAAGAAGATTACTCTAATAAAAGAATAATAAAATCAGCATAAGTTACCAAGATACTAAGATACTAAGTGCTAAAAAAAATAGGAGCAACAAAATAGAAACAGACAACTATGAAACTAAGCCTAAGCATAATTTTATCAAAGCATACATATCAAATTAAATGTAAACAATAAGGCATGAAATTGATACTACAAACCAATTAGATCATAATTCCTTATCAGAGCATACACTACATTCTGTAGACAAAACAATAAAGAAGAATTAGGAACTATGTCAGACACCAAGCATACCTCTTAAGTTTGTGCAATTAGTGAAAATAAGAAATAAAAATGTCTCGTTTTTCTCTCTTTTTTTATTTTTTATTATGAGGACTATATCTCATAGTACAAACAAATGCTGCTTTGGTCTGATCAATTTAAACATGCATTCAAGAAAGCATCCATAGCATATACTTTGAATAACTGCATACCTGAACCTTATAATGATTAATTTCTTAATCAGGCTTTTTGTGGATGAATCAACCCTTCCAATTTTTATTTTTCTTTGAGGGGAATGCTCGACATAAAATTTAGTGGAGCTTGATCATTCCAAGTTCCAACCTCATCTTTTCATGTTGTTCTCTTGGAAGTGGTTTAGTCATAATATCTGCTATTTGCTCATTAGTATTGACATGTTTAATTGATATATTTTTATTTTTCACATTATCCTTAAGAAAATGATGTCTTATATGAATATGCTTAACCCTAGAATCATGCACAGGAGCTTTAGATATGCATATGGCACTAGTATTATCACAATAAATAGGAACACAATCAAACTTAATACCAAAGTCTCTTAGATGTTGTTTAATCCAAAGAATTTAGGAATAGCAAGCTTTGCTGCCACATATTCAGCTTCAGCGGTGGATAATGCAACGGTGTTTTGTTTCTTAGAACACCAAGAGACTAAATAAGAGCCAAGGAATTGTACCGTACCTGAGGTGCTTTTTCTATTTACACGATCTCCTGCATAGTCTGCATCACTATAACCTTTCCAATCATAGACATCACTTTTTGGATAAAATAGGAACAAGTCATCTGTTCCCTTCAAATATCTCAGAATTCTTTTCACTGCTGTATGATGTGATTCTTTGGAATTTGATTGAAATCTAGCACACAAACCAACACTAAACACAATATCAGGTCTACTAGCGGATAGATATAATAAAGATCCAATCATGCCTCTATACATAGTTTGATCAACATATATACCATTCGTATCTTCATCTAATCTAACATTTGTAGCCATCGGTGTGTGATTTATTTTAGCATTATCTAAACCATAGTTTTTAAGAAGTTCTTTTATATATTTTTGTTGATGAATAAAAATTCCATTAGCCGTTTGTTTAATTTGCAAACCAAGGAAGAAATGTAATTCTCCCATCATACTCATTTCACTAGTGGAAAAAACCACATGTGCTGCGCAACATATGCTGCGGTTTTACGTAGTCGCAGCATAAAATAATTAAGCAAAAAAAAATGAATTATATACCGCGGTTCTTTAATGCCCGCAAAAAATAATTAAATAAAAAAAGCTACTGACTATATACTGCGGTTCCTAGTGAACCGCAACAACTAATCTGACTATAAACTATTGTTCCTAGTGAACCGCAGCAACTAATTCTCAAAATACTCCGGTTCTTGTTTGCCCGCAGCATAAAGTCTTATTTTCTTTAAAAAAACCCACCTTTTAACATTCTTAAACCCATAAACCCACACGAAGAATTTTCATAAAAACCCACACGCAGTTGCTACTATTTCATAAACCCATATTCTTGTTCATCTTCTTCTTCTTGTTTAATAAACCCATTGAAACCTACGTCATCTACTACTATTCATCTTCTTCTTCTTGTTCATCTACGCGTTGTACTGTTCATAAACCCACGACATTTGCTCTACTATTCAAGACACTCGAAATTTAAGCATTTGGTCTTGTTCATCTTAAAAACCCACGAAATTAAGGTATAATTTCTCTTTTAAATTTGTTAAACCTTTAAGTTTTGCTAGCTATTCATGAAAACACTCAAAATTTAGGGCAACTTTTTTTATACTAATTTTATTTTTGTTTTTCATTGTAGATTACATAACCCTCGAAATCAAGGCAATTTTTATTTATTTTGTTAATTTGCAAGTTCATATCTTTATTTTTTTACTTGTAATTTAGTAATTTAGTGCTAAAGATATCATTTATTTGTGAATTTTACATTTTTCAAGTTTATGTTATTAATTTGTTAATTATTTGTGTATTTTGTTAAAAAAGTGATTTGTTGTTATACTTATGTCTTTAATTATTAGAATTAGAATAAATATATTTTTATGGTTAAATGATTTAATTTTATTACTTATATTTTGAATATAATTTTATTTATAATGTAGTGCTTAATATTGAAGTATAAAGTATAGAATTAGAATATGTTTTGTTATATAGAATTAGATTATGAAGTATATGAAATGTGAAGTATACAATGTTAATTATTCTAAAGGATTTTAGTTTTGAAATACAATAATGTAGTGCTTATATAGAATTAGAATATAAAGTATGTATATTTAAGGTTAAATAGATTTGGTATAAATAAGTATATAAATTAAGGGTTAAATATGTTTGGTATAAATAAGTATATATGTTAAAAAGTGATTAATAACTTTATTTTGAATTAATTAATTACACTTAGGATGACAAAAGATCGTTGTTGGATGTTTGGAAGCATTGAATCATCAGTATTTATTGATGATGTATTAGAATTTTTTAGTATTGCCGTTGAACATCAAGTTAGGATGGGGGAGTTGGTTTTTATTTCCCATGTGTCAAGTGTGGCAATGTATCAAAGGTAGATAATATTGATATCCTTAGGGAGCACATACTTCGTTGTGGGTTTAAGCCTCAATATCATGTTTGGGTTTGGCATGGTGAGGAGGTAGTTCACAAAGAAAAAAGTGTTGTTGAGGATGTCAATATTGTGGATGTCAATGAGGATGTAGTAGATCGTGTTGATGGGTATGAGACAGATGAAGATAATGTCGATGAGGATGTAGATCGTGTTGATGAGATGATGGAGGGAGTCGAGGATGAGTTAGGAAAATGTCCTCGTGTTTTTGACTTGTTGACAGAGGCTTCTCAAAAGTCTTTGTACCCTGGATGTACAAAGTTCACCAAACTAACAACGGTGTTGACAATTTTCAACATTAAGTCAAAGTTCAATTGGAGTGACACTAGTTTCACAGTGTTATTAAAAGCGTTTTAAGATGCTTCCTGAGGGAAATGAACTTCCAAACTCGACATATTATGCCAAAAAGCTCATGTGTCCTTTCGGCTAAGAGTACCAGAAGATTCATGCGTGTCCGAATGATTGTGTATTGTATCGGAATGAAACTGAGAACTTAGAAGAGTATCTTAGGTGTGGGTTATCGCGTTACAAGCGTAAAGGGGCTGGGGATGCTAAAGGGCCCCCGGTTAAGGTATTGTGGTATCTTCCAATAATACCTAGATTCAAGCGCTTGTTTTCTATAAAGAAAGATGCGTTAAATTTGAGGTGGCATGCAGATAGGGTGAAGAAAGGTCACTTGCTCACACATCCATCTGATTCTCCGGAGTGGATGAGTATTGATAGGTTGCATAAGACATTTGGGGTTGAAGTTCGTAATTTAAGGACTATGTACGGATGGAATGAACCCATTCGGCAATCTTAGTTCTCAACATAGTACTTGGTCGGTACTGTTAGTGATCTTTAATTTGCCACCTTGGTTGTGTATGAAGCGTAAGTACATTATGCTTCCGCTTCTTATCTCGTGTCCTAAACAACCTGGTAATGACATAGATGTATATCTAGCACCTCTCGTTGAAGATTTGAGAAATATGTGGATGAAGGCGTTTCCGTGTTTGATGCATATGCTAATGAGGAGTTCACCTTGCATGCAATGCTAATGATTTTCCGACATATGGAAACTTATTAGGGTATAAGAACAAAGGGAAGAAAGCATGCGCAATATATATCGATGACAAGGAATCCACGTGGATTCCTAAGTGCAAGCACGTATTCATGCACCATCGAAAGTTCCTCCCACGAGATCACCAATATCGTAAGAAGAAAAAGATGTTCAACGGGAAGGTTAAGGACCGTGTAGCTCGTCGATTGTCGACCGGTTATGAGGTTTACGAGCAAGTTAAGGGAGTTGAAACTATATTTGGTAAAACAAGGCAAGTGTAATGGGGTGAAGACCGACTATGGAAAAAAGAATCAATCTTTTGAAAGCTTCGATATTGGAGAGATCTACAGGTTAGGCATTGTCTTGACGTTATACATATAGAGAAAAATGTATGCGAAGCCATACTCGGGACGCTCATGAACATTCCGAGTAAGACAAACGATGTTAAGGCCGTGCGAGATTACTTTGAATGTAAGGGTATTCGTCTGGAGTTGTGGCCACAGGTTAAGGTGAGTAAGAAAAGAATTAGAGCTGATGAAGTCGGTGGCAGTAACATGGGAAAGGGCAATAAGAATAAGATGAGTAATGAAAAAAAATTATTTGCCTCCAACTTGCTACACATTGTTCAAGGCAGAGAAGCGGGCATTTTGTGAGTCTTTGTATGGCATTAAGGTTCCATCTGGGTACTCATCCAACATGAAGAGATTTGTGACCCTAAATGGTGAGTTGAAGTTGGGAAGCATGAAATCTAACGATTGGCATGTATTGATGGAAGTGTTCTTACCAAATGCAATCTGTGGAATACTGTCAAAACATGTGAGATATGCTACTACCGAGCTATGTTCGTTCTTAAACACAATTTGTAGTAAATTTCTTGATCCCTTTAAGCTTGATACTCTTCAAGTCGACGTGATTGTAACTTTATGCAAGTTTGAGATGTATTTTCCACCTTCTTTTTTTTGACATAATGGTTCATCTTATTGTCCATCTCGTTCGTGAAATCAAGCTTTTGGGTCCAGTTTTTATAAGGTGGTGTTATCCTTTTGAAAGGCACATGATTTTTTTTACAAAACAAAGTTAGGAATCTAGCACAACTCGAGGGGAGTATGATTCAAGGTTCTGTGAGCGATGAGATTAGTAACTTCCTAGCCGAGTATATGGCCATGGAAAAGTATATTGGACTTCCCACCTCTCGACATGAAGGAAGGCTTAAGGGAAACGGA